>NC_056603.1:11476920-11531920 GCF_018340385.1 Cyprinus carpio
GCGAGATACATGTGTCACAGCCTGAGAGACAGCAGGTGAAGGTGTGTGTGTGTGTGTGTGTGTGTGTGTGTGTGTGTGTGTGTGTGTGTGTGTGTGTGTGTGTGTGTGTGTGTGTGTGTGTTTGACTGTGTGTGTGTGTGTGTGTGACCTCAGTGTGTCTAACCCTATCGTGCACCACAGTCATCCTTAGTATGTTTGTGTGTTTCTATGTAAGTTAAAGACTGTGGTATCAAATGTTCACACATTATAATCTGTTACAGTTTAATATTTTAAGATGTTATAATATTCAGTTCCATTACTGTGATGTGTATTTAATTAATATTATTGTTATATTATTATTATTTTTATTATTATTATTATTATTTGTATATGTATACTAAGATTTTGCAATATTGTATCATTTACATTCATGCCAATAAAGCAATTTGAATTGAATTGATAGACAGACAGACAGACAGATAGATAGATAGATATATAGATAGATAGATAGATAGATAGATAGATAGATAGATAGATAGATAGATAGATAGATAGATAGATAGATAGATAGATAGATAGATAGATAGATAGATATGACAGGTAGAAATGTACATGTAAAATTACCTCCAAACAGCACTGCATCCACCTTTCGCTTCTTCTGCAACAGGTTCTCTTTTTCTTCTGTTGTTTCTCGCGGTCTCGTTTGCGCTCCTCCTCCTGCTATCCCTCCAGCATGACTCTCAGTGCTTTCTCCTCTGTTGCTTACTCATATTTTTATGTTTTACCCTTCCTGGCCACAGCCTCTTTCCAGAGTTTTCTGAGTTTTTCCAGAAATTCAGTATGTCCAGCATTCTCTTGGCATCATCTTGTTTCTTTCTGACCTCTGAGAGAACAGCATCAGCGGCCAGCTTCAAATCTTCCTCCTGAACAACAACAAAACATTTAGATCAGACACTGCTGGACATTTAAATGCATACTGAGTACTTTCAACTGCATTTGAGAGTATGCACTCTCAAACTATAGTATATACTATCGCTCTCTCTAAATATATATAAACTGTAAAATATATATCATAATTAGTAATAGATGATTCTGCATGGTTAACATAGCAGTGATGTCCAATTTGTGAAAAAAACTGTTCCTTTGAGCCAGTTCTTTTACAGGAAAAGTTAATTAAGAGACTTTTGTTTGTTAAAATGTTTTTAAAACTATAATCTGATTATAAACCAGTATTCACAAAAACATGTCTCATTTTAAAAGTAAAGACTACAGAATATTCTTAAAAAACTGCCCATTTTTGACAAAAAATTGCAACATCTGTTCAAAGCATAGTGTGAAATTATTTAAAATTCATAATATATTTAATTTTCTCTTAACTGAAACATTTTATTAAATTAATAATTTTAATAAATTATTTAAAAATATTTTATATCTAAATAATACAGTACAATATTAATAAAAATTATTTAGATAATATCTAAATAATATAGTTTTAAATTACTAATATAGTATAATAATAATGTATATATAGTATAATTAATAAAATAACAATAACAGTCATAGCATAATATTAATTAATATTAAAATTAAAATAATAGCATAATATTAATTAATGCTAGGTATATATATTGTTATAGGAAAAATGAAATATACTGCATGATGTGTATATCTAAAAATCTAATAATAGTATAATATTATTTAATTATAAGCTGCATAATATTAGTATAGGGAACATGAAATATGATGGGGATATTTAAATAATATCGTACAATATTATATATTAGTATACCATGTAGATAATATAGTATAATATGATCTAAATTGTATTATAAAATTATATAGTATAATTAATAACTAAAAATAATGATAAAGTATAATATTATTTAATATTTATAAATATAATATTTTATGGGACATTATATTAAATATATGTTTGGGACATTAAAGTATAATGGATAGCATTTAAGAACCATTGGTGGCAAAACAAAACTCAGACAGCATTTTAACAGTCCCATACAGCTTCTCTCTGAACTGAGAGATGAGGGTTTGGACTTGCTTTGCTTTGGTTCAATGGATTTATTTCTTCTTTTAAGCAAGAAACTCTGAATCCACTGCTCATCTCTCAATCTCTGCGTGGATTCTTCATCAGAAGCAGTTATTGAGGTAGTTTTAATCTGGTTTTGCTGGTCATCCAGCCAGTGTCTGTTCATAGACTGGTTGTTGAATGGGTAATTTTGCTGGTTGTAACTGTTAAACCTGAGCTGGATTATCCGGTCTGGCGTTGGACTGATATGATGGAGGTGCTGGATTTGGAAACTGTTGTTGATCTGCAATCCGATCTGAAGTACGCTCTTGTGATGCAAGTTCAAAGAACAGCCTATAAACAGAAGTTGTGAAGGAAGGACTTCTGGGACGGTAAAGGCCAATTCCTAGATGTTCCTACTAAAGAGGGACATAACGGACCAATATATACTGTATATATTTATATAGTTCATATAGAATTTAATATATATTTTGGACAGTTATGTCCCTCTTTAGTAGGAACATGTTTGTTTTCCTTTCTATTTGTCAAAGAATCCTGAAATAAATGTATGGTTTCTACAAAAATATTAAGCAGCACATTGATATTAATACTAATAATAATAAAAAAAATTTTTAAAAGTGACGTGACACTGACAGCTCATGATGAGTCATGCTGAAAACGTAGCTTTGCCATCACAGGAATAAATTACATTTTAAAATATATTCAAATAGAAGAAAAGTAATTTTAAATTCTAATATTTTTTCACAATATTACTCTTTACTGGATTTTTTTTTAAATTAAAGAATGCAGCTTTGGAGAGTATAAGAGACAATAATAAAATGTAAATTAAATATATATTAATAAAAAATATAAAGCAATAAAAGCTTCTGTTCTTCTCCATTCCACACAGATACAAATTTTATCTATTAAATGAAACATTTTTTAGTGTCTCCAATATTCATTATATATTATGGATTTATATTACTAATTAAAGAAACATTTGGTATTTAAAACAGTTTACCTTCAAATGACAATTTTGGCATAATTTACTCACCTTAATGTTGTTATAATTTTCTTCTGTGGAACACAAAATGAGACGTTAGACAGAATGAAAGCATCCATCATCATTCACTTTCATTACTTCTTTCCATGCTGTCAAAGTGAATGATGACTGAGGCTGTCACCTGCTTTTGTGTTCAATGGGGGAAAGTTATACAGGCTTGAAACGGCATTATCTTTCTCTAATTGTCACTGCAGTGTTCCTAAAATACAACAAAGACCTGCATTGCTCAGTGAGAATATTTACATTTTATTCCTACATACATTTGTTTTGTACATATATGCTTTGACTTGAAGGGTGAGGATCAAAAACATACATGGCTTCTACTCTCTCTATACAAAAAAGTAACCCTTTCCCACTTAATCGGAGTATATTCCGTAACAAACAACGCAATTCAAAAGAAAAAAATCTATTTCTGTGAAGCGATTTAAAATGATTAACACCAGGAGATCACTCCCTGATGCTCCCTTTCTCAAAGAGACCAACGTTACTTGCGTACAGTTTGTTCTAATCTGGCCAAAACCAATAAATCCTCCATCCCTGGACACTTTGTGAATAACAACAGAAATCATGAAAACACAGTGAAACAATTCAATACAATTCCAGCCAGTTACTGATTTTCTTGACCCTTATCATAATGCAAATAGCAGCTTGAGTGTACTAGCAAAACTGACGTAAAAATCCCATAGCATTGATTGAAGGAAAAAAACAAAACAAACAAGCCAGCTCATTCAGAGACCTAATTAAATTAAACAGACCTTAATAAAATACATATTCAGATGGGGTTCAAATTATTATACACGTGGTTCAGCTACAAAAACTGATTTACCATGGGCATATTGGGATATTTTATGAAAGTGATCCGATATAGCTTTATAAGGAACTCTATTTATATCAATATAACCAGTACATGACCAGTGCGTCACAAATGTGTCATTTTATTCCAAGCAGGGCAAAGAGAGACATAGGGAATCTGAAGTCAAACATACATATAAAATCACTTACAAAGATCAAGTTAATAAGAATAAAATTAAATTCTCTTTACATTTCACATACTGTTAACAATCTCTTTACAAGGAAAGTGTCAGGGGAGAATTTGGTTGACTTTAAACTCATTTCTCTAAGTGAGAGTAGATTTGGGATATTTTTAAGGAATAAGATGTATTACTAAAGTGAGTAACAAGTCATCACAAGCATACAGTGAGAAATGGACCCTTAGGAGAACCGAGGCGGCAAACAATCAGCTAAAGAAAAGTCTTGACTATAAACCGGGTTTGTAGTTTTTAGTTCTTGGCGGCATCAGCCTGTCTTGTCCAGTTTTCCTCATCGATTCCAGAGTCGTACTCCTCCTCAGAAGAGTCTTTAGCCGCAGCTCTGAGTGGAAAGAACAGCAATACAGTCAATGAGACTAATTAAAATCAGCACAAAGTGCCATTAATCGAACGAGGCTGTACATTCAAAGTGACAGCAATGTGTGCTGGTTTACAAATCAGCGTACTGCCATTTTGGCAATTCTGAGCTGTATGCAGGCGGCGTATGTTCTACTGTATCAGCCGCGCCAAAAGTATACGTTTTTTACATGTATTTACACTTTGGTTTGAGAGCAAACAACATTTGGGATGGAGTATCCCTTTAAGGCATAAAAAGAGTCCATAGTTCCATGTGTGTCAAAAGAGACTTTAAACTTTATTGCAGTCACACAAGATGACAAAATAACAAACAAGGTCATGTCAGCTCTCACCTTATGTACTGAGGTTGTGTTTTTCCTTTAACCACTTCCTTGTTCACTTCCACGGCCACAATATCTGAATGTGGCACCTCAAACATGGGATCTAGCAGCAGTTTTTCCTGTTGGGAAATAGTGGCAGCTTATGACCTCACAAGAGCACATGTCATTATACCAGCATGCCTTTGAGGAAGTGAAAACGTCACAAAACAAACAACAAAACAGCATTCTCTTACCATTATGGATCTAAGCCCACGTGCTCCGGTTTTACGCTCCAGAGCCAATCTGGCAATCGCTCTCAGGGCATCAGGTGTCATGTTGAGATCACACTAATACAAACAAAGACATTCAGAAACACTTCATGATTCACTTTTAATTTGTTCCACATTACATTATACTATATCACTGAATCTCAAAGTGAGGGCACCATTTAGTGGTACACAGAGAAATCACTGAATTAAATATTAATTAATGTTAAACACTTTTAAAAAGTTTGCAAGGTGGCTAAATGATGCCTTTTATTTTTTTTGGATCAAGTACTGTCCATTTTTTACTTTACATTTAAGTACAGTACAGTTTTTATTTATCTTTTAGGCACAGTACATTTTAATTTAATCATTTAAGTTTTTTTATTTACCTGCATGTAAGCACAGCACAGTGTTAAATGTCCAAACAGTATTTACAATGTTTAAAGTGGCCGACAATAATAAATACTCTTATTAGGAATAAAACTGCCTCGTTTTTGCCTACTACGCTACTGTATGGTGGTACAAATATTTTCTGAGGTGGTACTTGGTGTAAAAAGTTTGAGAACCACTGTACTATATTATATAGTGTGTAGATATTTACTGAATTAAAAGCACTATAAACCCTCTGCTTAATAATCAAATAAAAAGGTATATATAAATGTTATATTAAATTAAACACTGAAAAATAACAACAGTGATAAAAGGGGAAAAAAACGTTCAAAAAGATATAATACATTCAAAAATGGCAAAAGGGTTTATTTATATTTGTTATTATTTTTAACTGACATTTTATCATGTTATTTTAAGGTTTTAATTTTAATTAAAACTTTTTAAATGTCTGTTTGTGTATTAGGCTTCTTTTTTTTTTACAATGTGAATTGCATCTATGCACCCAGGCAGTGTTGATTTAATATCACTGATATATTTTTGGTTTGTTTTTGTCATTTTTACTAGCTTTTGATTTTTTAAAATTGTGTCTATATAGTTTTTTTGTAATTAATTTTTATTTCAGCTTTAGTTATTTTAGTACTTCATCACTAAAAGTAAATGAGAAATGATGCCTTGGCAACTAGCTGAAATAAAATGTAATTTTTTACATATTTTATTTCCAGTAACGAAAATGTTTTTCTTTATGGTTTTAGTGTAGTATTTATTTTAGTTCACAATAATAACCCTGCACCCAGGAAAAACTTATGACTACATAGATAGGCACAGAACTCTTTTTGCTGTTTGTATATTAGGCACCAACCTTGTCCATGCTGAAGAGGGCCTGATACTGAGGCACAACAGCATTGCGTGGCTCTGTGAGGATCCGCACCAGTGTCTCCTCATCCAGACTGTGCAGTGGAACCACAACAGGAAGACGGCCCACAAACTCAGGAATCATGCCGAACTCAATGAGGTCTCTGGCCTCCACGTGTTTCAGAAGCCGGTCCTTCTCCTCGATCTCGGCCACCGCGTCCACATCTCCACCCGTGGTGTTAGCCAGGTCAGCTGCTGCCGCCGCCCGTCGACCTTTCCCCATATTAGATGGTGTTCCAAACCCAAGGTACTACAAATGGAAAAAGAAGGCAACAGTTAGATTATATAAATATAATTTTCAGTCATGAAACTTTTCCTGCCATTTTAAACTCTTCCTAGACAGTTTTTTCACCATAATTAATTAACTGAAAAGATCTTGCATCATTGTGTGAATAAAACCTTGTTGTTATGTGTCAACATCCTGTTATTACTCGCCTTCTCATTCTTTCTCCTGCTGATGATTCGATCAAGGCCATTAAAATTTAAAGATGCTGATGATAGGATGTTGATGTTGGTGGTGTCAACTTGGACAGTTTCACCTCTCAGTTTCCTCGAGTTCTTCTCTGGAACATTAACAATAGTGCCTTCCAGTAGCTTCAGTAAACCCTATCAAAAACAATGAAACACCACAAAATTGTTTTTTTTTTTTTTTTTTTTTTTTGTTTTTTTTTTAATCTTGCAGTAAAGACATCATATTTTTAGGAATGACTCAAATCTGTTTTCTGAAGTCACAAATCGTTATTTTTGCAAAAATATTTTAGAAGCTGCATTTTATTGAAGCTTGTTTTAGACACAGGATACAAAAACCTAACAAGCAAACAAAATATATATATATATATATATATATATATATATATATATATATATATACATATATATATATAAATTGTGAGAAAAAGTCACAATTACCCTTTACTTACGTGACAGAAACAAAAAAAAAATTAATTGCAAGATGTGAACTCATGAGGGAAAAAAGTGAGATGTAAATTTGCAGTTTGTGAGGGGAAAAAAAATCTGAATTGTGTGACAAAATTTATTTATTTTTTTTTCTGTAGAAGAAACAAGTTTTTGTGGCATTTTGCAGAAATCCAAAAGTTATTGCTAGTGATCAAGGAAATACAGAAATACAGAAGTGAGATTCCAAGAATAACAGACTGTTTTTCTGTTAATCTTTAACAGCCGTGTGAGCATTCTTGTGATTTAGGCCAAAGTTCAGCTGAATATCAGTGACATATCTGAAGTGTGTGACCTAGGACATGGATTCTGGTTCATTTGTAATGACCAACCTGCTGCACTCCCTCTCCTCCCACATCCCTTAGCTGATGGATCCCAGGAACACTACCTATCTTGTCTACTTCATCCAAAAACACGATACCTGAAACAATTTCAACATCCAAATCAAAGTTTAATTGAACAAACTCCTGGACTACGTGGTCTGTGGTTAAATGTCACAGGAAGTGTACCTTGTTGAGCTTTCTCAATCACATAGTTGGCGTCCTGCAGTAGCTTTGCGATGACTGACTCAATGTCCTCTCCCACGTAACCTGCCTGAGTGAGGGTGGTGCAGTCACAGATTGCAAAGGGAACATCCAGGCATTTGGCCAGCGTTTGGGCAAGAAGTGTTTTCCCTGTAGTACAGATTAGCTAGGTTTCTAGTTGTTCATTTTAGCACACTTTACTCAAGACAGAATTTTTAGGCTGCTTTTATTCAATACATTACCATTCTAAAGTCTGGGGTCAGTACGCTTTTTTTTTTAAAAATGTTTTTGAAAGAAGCTTCTTATGCTAACCAAGGCTGTGTTTATTTGATCGAAATACATTAAAACAGTGATAATTGTGAAATATTGTTACAATTCCAAAAATATTTGTGAAGCTGAATTTTCAGCATCATTACTCCAGTCTTCAGTGTCACATGATCCTTTAGAAATCATTCTGATATGCTGATTTGCTGCTTAAGAAACATTTCCTATTATCAATGTTAAAAACAGTTCTGCTGCAGTATATTTGTGGAATACAGTTTTTTCAGCATTCTTCAATGAATAGAAAGTTCAAAAGAACAACATTTATTTGAAATAGAAATCTTCTGTTACCTTCTACATGTCTTTACTGTCACTTTTGATCAATTTAATGCATCCTAGCTGAATAAAAGTACTAATTGTTTTTTAAAAATCCTACTGACCCCAAGCTTTTGAACAACTGTCAAATTGTACACAACACTGAAAGTGTGTTTCTGTCTCACCTGAGCCGGTGGGGCCCAGCAGCACTATGTTGCTCTTCTCTAGTTTAATGTCAGCATGTGTGGAGTCCAGCACTTCTCCTCCTCTCTTCTCCTGAGGCGCCTGCTGGTTTAGCTGCTGCTGCATGGAGGCACCCAGAGCGTTTCCATGAGGACTGATCCCTGCAATCTGCAGCAGCTCTGAAAAAATTACATAACAAAAACAAAACAAAACGAACATAAAAAGCAAAAATTATTACTTTTTGGATCTTAAGGCATACAGAAATGACTTCTGACTTTCAGGGAATTTTCATTATGTATATAATAATTCAGCACTTTGAAAATCTTACCTTAACAAACATTTTTTTATGTCTTGCATTATTAGTTACATAAGACCTTTAAAATGAATGTTCCACGGATATAAACTCCTCACTCATTATGTTAACGTTAATGCACTTACTGTGGCAGTCTATAAAGCAAGAGGCATTCAAAAACATTCAAATGTTTGTTAAACTATCTTAACGATATGAAGGTGTATAATATTTAAGATAAATTCAATATAAATTTGCACAGGCAAAATTAATAGCCAATTTTCTCAATCAAACTGAGGGATGAGCTGAAATTATTATTTGTTGTATATGACAGCATATACAATGTCAAATCAGGTTAATATTAATTAGACATTGGAACTGAACATTTCTTTAAGAGTCAATTTGTTAAAAAAAAGCAAAACATAAGAAAATCATTAATTGAGATAAAGCTAAAATCAATTAAAATATAAATAATTGGTAAAAACACTTTAACAGTCAAATGTGTTGCTTTTGCATATAACTAACAAAAAAAGTTGAAATACTAATGTTACTAATACTAAATACAAATAAAGCTAAATAGACATATAAAAAAAAACTAATGACAAACTCGCATAAAAATAAAAAATATATATATAAAAATAAAAGCTAGCAAGAAGAAAGTACATATTTTGGTGCTGTAGCTAGCTGTTATTTTAAGATTATTTATACTTTGCTGCGTGCACTGTTAACTGGTAAGGTCAAATTGCTTGGTGTGCACAGCTGCTCTATTCACAGGATCTAAAGGGATTTCCTGTGACAAGACCTTCTGAAAGCCGCATAGGACAAAAGCGACACATGAACCAGCAGCTAAATCAGGTCACTATGGCACTCTCCTTCTCTGTTTATCTGGTAAAACATAACATTATTGTTTCTGATACATGCATTGTCACTTTCATTGTCATATGCATTAATAACACTTCAACAGTGACAAAAGTTAAAGGAAATAAAGAAAACTGACTACATGTTTTTTTGGCATTTGTACAACACCCAACAAAATTCAAAGTAAACTAAAACACCACAGAACAGATTTTTTTTTAGAAAAATAAATGGTTTAAATGACACATAGACAATAATGCAGATTATGGGTGTTGACATACACTTACTTGTAAACCTGTATTCATCCTCCCGTCGTCTTAACTCTAGCTCTGCAAAGAAAGGAGGACAGTTATAACAAAATCACTACCAATTCTCACAGAACAAGAAACCTCAACATATTCAGTAAACTTATTTCTCAATTCAAGAAGGTACACAATGGAATCCTCAACATCCTTCATCAAACAACAACAACAAAAAAGCTTTGACAAAGATTAATCTATACAGGTCCTTCTCAAAAAATTAGCATATTGTGAAAAAGTTCATTATTTTCCATAATGTAATGATAAAAATTATACTTTCATATATTTTAGATTCATTGCACACCAACTGAAATATTTCAGGTCTTTTATTGTTTTAATACTGATGATTTTGGCATACAGCTCATGAAAACCCAGAATTCCTATCTCAAAAAAATTAGCATATCATGAAAAGGTTCTCTAAAACGAGCTATTAAACGTAATCATCTGAATCAACTAATTAACTCTAAACACCTGCAAAAGATTCCTGAGGCTTTTAAAAACTCCCAGCCTGGTTCATTACTCAAAACCGCAATCATGGGTAAGACTGCCGACCTGACTGCTGTCCAGAAGGCCATCATTGACACCCTCAAGCGAGAGGGTAAGACACAGAAAGAAATTTCTGAACGAATAGGCTGTTCCCAGAGTGCTGTATCAAGGCACCTCAGTGGGAGGTCTTTGGGAAGGAAAAAGTGTGGGAAAAAACGCTGCACAACGAGAAGAGGTGAATGGACCCTGAGGAAGATTGTGGAGAAGGACCGATTCCAGACCTTGGGGGACCTGCGGAAGCAGTGGACTGAGTCTGGAGTAGAAACATCCAGAGCCACCGTGCACAGGCGTGTGCTTTTGAACCAGAAACAGCGGCAGAAGCGCCTGACCTGGGCTACAGAGAAGCAGCACTGGACTGTTGCTCAGTGGTCCAAAGTACTCTTTTCGGATGAAAGCTAATTTTGTATGTCATTCGGAAATCAAGGTGCCAGAGTCTGGAGGAAGACTGGGGAGAAGGAAATGCCAAAATGCCTGAAGTCCAGTGTCAAGTACCCACAGTCAGTGATGATCTGGGGTGCCATGTCAGCTGCTGGTGTTGGTCCACTGTGTTTTTATCAAGGGCAGGGTCAATGCAGCTAGCTATCAGGAGATTTTGGGAGCACTTCATGCTTCCATCTGCTGAAAAGCTTTATGGAGATGAAGATTTCGTTTTTCAGCACGACCTGGCACCTGCTCACAGTGCCAAAACCACTGGTAAATGGTTTACTGACCATGGTATTACTGTGCTCAATTGGCCTGCCAACTCTCCTGACCTGAACCCCATAGAGAATCTGTGGGATATTGTGAAGAGAAAGTTGAGAGACGCAAGACCCAACACTCTGGATGAGCTTAAGGCCGCTATCGAAGCATCCTGGGCCTCCATAACACCTCAGCAGTGCCACAGGCTGATTGCCTCTATGCCACGCCGCATTGAAGCAGTCATTTCTGCAAAAGGATTCCCGACCAAGTATTGAGTGCATAACTGAACATAATTATTTGAAGGTTGACTTTTTTGTATTAAAAACACTTTTCTTTTATTGGTCGGATGAAATATGCTAATTTTTTTGAGATAGGAATTTTTGGGGTTTTCATGAGCTGTATGCCATAATCATCAGTATTAAAACAATAAAAGACCTGAAATATTTCAATTGGTGTGCAATGAATCTAAAATATATGAAAGTTTAATTTTTATCATTACATTATGGAAAATAATGAACTTTTTCACAATATGCTAATTTTTTGAGAAGGACCTGTATTTATAAGGGAACACTATGCAGTGTTTTACACTTAATTATTTCTGTACTAAATTATTATTCTATAATTATTATATTAAATACTAAATGGAAAGCAAAGTTACATTGAAATATTTTTTATTTTCTTGTTGATCAGAAAAACGACCCGATCCGTGGCTCAAAATCCTAATGTGATCTGAACTATGAGATTTGTGATCCGTTGAACCACTAAAAGTTTTTATCAACTGTTTGGACTCTGATTCTGACGGCACCCATTCACTGCAGAGCAAATTATGAAATGCTAAATTTCTCCAAATCTGTTCATATGAAGAAAAAAACTCATCTACATCTTGAATGGCCTGAGAGTGAGTTAATTTAAAGCAAATTTTAATTTTTTGTGTGAATTATTCTTTTAAAAGTGGGATATGACATTATTCTCATATTTAGGTTTAGGGATTTGAACAAACTGCTAAAACTTTGATATGTAAAAGAATAGGACACTTCAATGAAATTTTTTTTTATTATTTTATTTTTTTTAAAGCTGGATTCATTTGAATTTTTATCATTTATAATTTTTATTATTCATTTTAATCTTCAAAGCACAAAAACCTGTGTGTTTTACCAAAGAGTCACTTCACCATTTTGTGCTTTCAACTGATAGAGTGAAACCTGGCTTTCTGAGGACACAGAGTATAATTTGTATCCTGGAATAGGTTAATTTCCTAACGGCTATGAGTCTCTTACATAAGAGCCATTTAGTGAAAACCACCTGTTCCTACTGCAGTACAAACCTCGAGGAGTGAGGGAGGCCTGTTTCTCCACCTCCACCTGCTGCTGCCTGAAGCCTGCCGGCATGTTGTTGTAGATGCGTTTATAATGATTGTACACGGCCACAGACAGAACCTTCTTAGCATGATCCTGACCCACAACATACTTATCAAGATAAGCATAGATCTGCAAGAAAACAAAAACAGAGACATTACACGCATAGGTGGGAACCACCAGTAAACCTTGGGTGTTACACTGCTTTAAAATCTCAAAGTTAAAAGACTATTTACCTTTTTGGGTGGCGGAGGGGGTTTCTGCTGGAAAGCCAACTTGACAGCTTCCGCTGCAGACTCTGGGTCTTTACTCAAACTCTTCTTAGTGTCAGTTTCTGAAAGCACCACAAAAAAGTGGTGGCATTTTTCACATTTCACAAAGCGAGTTGATGCTGCAAAAGAGAAGTAACATCTTCCTCAGTGTTGTTTTTTAAGCACTGCATGATTAATTTAATTAAATCCATAATCACGACATTGCGTAGTGAGATTATCAAATCTCAAATGCTGCAATTTAATTAAAATATGGGTTACATGTTTTAGATTGAACCGTGGCACTCAAGCAGCTCATGATCCAGTGTTTTAAAGTCTACATAAACTCATCTCTGCATCTGTTCCGAGTTTAGGATGCTTATGATGTTTATTTGGGAATGCAACGTGCACAAACCATCTTATATTAAAACTGTAACTTCAGTTGTACTGTAAAATAAAATTATTACATTTTTTAAAACAATTGATTTCACAGTGAAATTTCAAATTTTAGTTTAAATTTTAATTGTCTTTTTTATTTTAAAATATTTTACAGTACAACTGTGAAATTCCAACTCTGCTATTATAAACCTATGCATATTGTATTCCCTAATATTATTATTGTTTCAAACAGCTACAAACAAGCCCGCAAACCGGAAGATTTGAAAGAAAGTCTTGAAACAGTTACATTCAAATAAGAGTATGAAAAATAAATTAGCAATTTAAATCAACCTTAATCTTTACTTTTAACTAGGCAACTTTTAAATCATGTTACTAATTAAAGCACCAGCAGTTGAAAAAGCAACTTGTTGTGTATGACTTATTTTTAGCATTGAACAGTTAGTTCAGTGAACACTCTGGCCTACATGCACAAGGCCAAAAGAAACCATAACTCTACGGAAACAAGGTCAGTATTACAAAAATAAATAAATACATATATATATATATATATATATATATATATATATATATATATATATATATAAAATCACCTTGAGAAATCCAGTAACACACACAGCAGACAAATATTTATATGAAAAATTAATAAAATTAATTACATTAAAAAAAAAATGCAATGATAATAAAATAAAAAATGAAACCAAAAAATAAAAGTAAAATATTATATGAAATGATTTACTCACAAACAAATGTTTCTACATGTGTGCAAGGATCTCCACATTTGGGGCATCTCAGCTGACTTCCCCCTTTGCCAGAATTACTAGAGCTGGTTCTTTTTCCACTTCCTTCACCAACTGATTTCAAAAGGAAAACAAAGTGAAAAAAAAACAATTTCCAGGAAGAGAATGAATTACACTGGCAAGGTTATTACTTCCTTCTCAGATCCGTGTTGTCAGGAATAAGGAATGTATGACATGTAACACCACATATTCATCATCTTACCTTTCCACCATCTCCATCTTTCATCCCATCTTTTGAAGCATAATACACAGTCGTCTCAGAGAATGACCTCACGGGGACGCGGCGCCCCAGACGAACCTCAAGAGTCCCCGGGCGGCTCAGTGACAGTAACTGGATCCTGGAGCTGGATATTCCTGTGTCATAGACACAAACATCACTCAAAATAACAATAACAATCATGGTATGACGTCATACTGTTTGAAGAGCCTCTACAGGACGTTGCCAACAAAGATCACACTTTACTGGAACACAAATCCAAACCATGATAAGATAAATAATGTTTCTAATCAGACTAAGTTACATGAGTCTTGACAAACCAAGTCATTTAATATTCATATAATGAATCGTGAAAGAAATTTTAAATAATCACCAGGCCAAACTAACTAATGACATACAATAAACAACTAAATAAATAATCGTATTATGTAAACAAAGCCCATGTGTACTGCAGTAGAAGCAGTTGACAAATATCCAGTGTTATTAAAAATAAATCTTTATGAAGCATTTAAAAATACATTTTTCTAAATGAATGCTGATTTGTAATTCGTACATCATTGTTTGTTTATATATTATTAACGCGGTAGCAGAAGTGCTAGCCAAACTAACGTTAACTAGGCTAAGAAACTATCAATATAAGAAACATCAATATTTTTTCAAAATATGACTTTCTTATTACCTTTATGAGCTGAATTGATGAGTTGTCTCGCTGCTGAAGCACACGTACACGACATGTTTGAGTGTTGTTGTTGTTGTTGTTGTTTTTGACGAACTGAAACTGTTGAATTTGAGGAGCGCTGGAAGGTTAGCGCTAGCTGAGAGCTAACGTTTACGCACTGAAAGCCATTCAATACAGGCCCGGCAACAATAAATGACTTCACCTCAATCTGCGAATTAAATAATAATCAGTCACGTTAATAAACCAAACACGTTATCTTAGGAGCTGGTGTAGGCAGCTAAACTAAACCCACACTGCTGTCTGAGCAAGACACTGATACGAGTAAACAACTGATGACACTTTTGAGTCACTGAATCATTCCGACCGAGTCAGTGAATCAATCTTCAAAGATTCAAAGAATCGTTAGGGTCAGTGAATCGCTCAGTCAATGAATCACTTTCGTCACTGAATTAATTTAGTGGCAAATCAAATGACTACTCATTGTATCACTACACACTGTCATGAAACTGTACAGAGAAAAGTACAAATGTTGCGTTTGAGTGTTATTACACACTTTTATAATTTTCATTGTTCATTACAGATGAATTACAGAATAATCACACTGAAGAATAAAAACTTCAGTCTACATAGTACAGCATATGTATGATGTTTATTAAACGAAATGACTAAAGATGCAAAACAAACACATTCAATTTAAGGGAACATGGACAGACATACCTAATATTTTAATAATATATATCAAATGTATAAATATATAGCATCTCATTACAACATGTAACAATATTACTAATACACTGAAACACTAAAGGAGTTGCTGTGAGTCTAAACATTAATTGTGATTCATTTCCTTTTTTCGTTCCACAGAAGAAAGAAAGTCATGCGGGTTTGGAACAACATGAGTGTGAGTCATTTACATTTTTTTTTTTTTTTTTTTTTTTTTGCGTGAACTGTTCCTTTAAAAGAGCCCGTTGCTCTCCCTGCGCATGCGCACAGTTCGCGGGCGCTGATTGGCTGGTGTGATCGAGTGCCATCAATCGTTTGTTGGCTGCGGAAGCTGCGGTCATGTGATTCAGCGAACGGCTACAATGTTTTTTAAATCTGTGGATGAAATTCAATAAAAGGTGATTTATTTCACAAATCAGCACGGTAATATTTACTCATCTATCGCTTGAAATAGTCTCCCGATGTACGATGTTATGAAGCGTAAACAAACGCCATTTTTGTAGAGGCAGATGTTGTGTTTTTGAGCAGTCCGTTTTTTATGTATTTAAACGATTATTTCAGAGAAACCGTCAGTTTATATTTTGATGTAAGTTAACTGCAGGAACCGTGTTTGTGCGTTCGCCTGTCGCATTTACACGAGATCATTTTGTACTCTAGTCACATGTTTTTCTGTGGTGAAATACTGGAGTAAAATCAATGACACAGTACATTTTCTTTTCATCTAAACTGCGAGCTTTGAGTCGATCGTGTCAGTTATTCTGTGAAACATACACGTATTTAACCTCATCTCTCATTTGCATTCCAGCAATGGAGGAGATAAGAGTATCTCCTGACTATAACTGGTTCAGAAGCACCGTACCTCTGAAAAGAGTAAGTTCATCTATCTTTATATCGGTAACAATTTAATATAGCGACCCATTTTCACTATTAACTAACGTTAGTTGCTAATTAGCATGCCTGCTATTTACATATTGTCTGTATATTATTTACATATTGGCTGTTTATTCTTATATTCTCCAGGACCATATTCTACATCACTAATCCTACCCAATACCTACATTTAACAATTACCTTATTAACTATTAATAATCAGCAAATTAGGAGTTTGAGGCAAAAGTCGTAGTTAATGGTTGTTAATAGCTAGAATTGAACCTTAAAATAAAGTGTGACCCATCTATCTACCTATGTTCATTTGTGGTAGAAAACAAAGCATAATTGTCATCTGTCATTGTTACTTGCCATTTCAAAAAAGTATAGTTAAAATGAAATGAAATAGAACTGCCATAAATGTAAATTAGAATAATACACAGTACAGGTCAAAAGTTTGGAAACATTACTTTTTTTAATGTTTTTGAAAGAAGTTTCTTCTGCTCATCAAGCCTGCATTTATTTGATCAAAAATACAGAAAAAAATGTAATATTGTGATATATTATTACAATTTAAAATAATTGTTTTTAAATTTATTATACTTTAAATTATCATTTATTTCTGTGATGCAAAGCTGAATTTTTAGGATCATTATCACATGATCCTTTAGAAATCATTCTAATATGATGATTCATTATCAAAGTTGGAAACAGTTCTGCTGCTTAATATTTTTTCAAAACATGTGATACTTTTTTAGGATACTTTGATGATTAAAAAAAAAAAAAAGAAGCTATGTTTTTAAAATATTAATATTTTGTAATAACAATATACACTACTGGTCAGTAATTTGGGGTCAGTAATTTTTTTTTCTTTCTTTTTTTAAAATAAAATCAATACTTTTATTCAGCAAGGATGTGTTAAATTGATAAAAAGTGATATTAAAGAAAATATATTATTAGAATATATATTATTATAATTTTTATTTTTATTTTGAACAAATGCAGTTCTTTTTTTAAAACTTTTTATTCATCAAATATATTAGACAGCAGAACTGTTTCCAACACTCATAATAAATCAGAATATTAGAATGATTAATAAATGATCATGTGATAGACTGGATGTTACATGTGACACTGAAGGCTGGAGTAATGATGCTGAAAATTCAGCTTTGCATCACAGGAATAAATTATTTTTATAAGTATATTCAGATAGAAAACTATTATTTTAAGTTGTAATAATATTTCACAATATTACTGTTCTTTCTGTAATTTTGATCAAATAAATGCAGGCTTGATGAGCAGAAGAGACTTCTTTCAAAAACATTAAAAATAGTAATGTTTCCAAACTTTTGACCTGTACTGTATGTATATTATGAGGCCGATGTAGCACATTTGTGAGTCGTCTTGCCTGTGCATCTTCTGTAGATAATCGTGGATGATGATGACAGTAAAGTCTGGTCGTTGTATGATGCTGGGCCGAAAAGCATCAGGTGCCCGATCATCTTCCTCCCGCCTGTGAGCGGCACGGCAGAGGTTTTCTTCCAGCAGGTGCTGGCTCTCTCCGGATGGGGCTACCGCGTCATCTCCGTATGTTTTCACATCCGCTACAGATAGACCTGCTGGAATAGATGGAATAGTTAACAAACAAAAGCTTTATTCAGTCGCTTTCCATTTCAAAAATGGCATTTTGCATAACTAACATGTCCTTTTGCTTCTCTTCTGACATTATTCCATGATGTGTAACTTGATATTGCCGCATCCAGCTCCAGTATCCTGTCTATTGGGATCTGCTGGAATTTTGTGATGGATTTAGGAAGCTTTTAGACCACTTACAGCTGGACAAGGTACGGTGTATTGATTGTTTTATATATACAAGACGAGAAATGGGTCTCTTTCACAACCTGTTTTTTGCAGGTGCATTTGTTTGGTGCCTCTCTGGGAGGATTCCTGGCCCAGAAATTTGCTGAAGTCACACATAAATCTCCCAGAGTTCATTCTCTGATCCTGTGCAACTCATTTAGTGACACATCGATCTTCAACCAGACTTGGACAGCAAACAGGTTATGCCGGATACTTTTACAGTGGTAACGTCTCCATCATTGTGGATTTGTCTCATGTATAATGTTCCTTTTCTAGTTTCTGGCTGATGCCTGCTTTCATGCTCAAAAAGATCGTGCTTGGTAACTTTGGCAAAGAACCTGTGGACCAAAAAATGGCAGATGCAATTGACTTTATGGTTGACAGAGTGAGTATTCCTACTGTATTGACTGTTTACAGTGTCGATGATATAATTAATGTAATGCTACAATATTTGACCTACCTCTAGTAAAATGTCACAAATAATGATTACAAATCATACATTCAGAGCATTTCTTGAAGTCGCCTAAAAGGGTTACTCCATCCCAAAATGAAAATTTTGTCATTAATCACTTACCCCCATGTCGTTCCAAACCCGTAAAAGCTTCGTTCATCTTCGGAACACAATTTAAGATATTTTGGATGAAGACCGGGAGGCTTGAGATTGTCCCATAGACTGCCAAATAAATAACAGTGTCAAGGTCCAGAAAAGTATGAAAAGCATTGTCAGAATACTCCATCTGTCCTCAGTGATTCAACCGTAACGTTATGAAGCGATGAGAATACTTTTTGTACATGAAGAAAACAGAAATAATGACTTTATTCAACAATTCCTCTCCTCTGTGTCTCTCCAAATCAGCGTAGCGCCATTTTGGCAATTCTGTGTCAGCCGCGCTGAGCCGATGCGCTGTTTGCTGTCAAACCAAAGCGTAAATACACCTAAAAAACTTATCCTTGTGGCGCAGCTGATACAGAAGAGTGTAAGCAGCTTGCGTACTAGTCAGATTTGTCAAAATGGCGCTACGCTGATTTGGAGAGACACAGAGGAAAGGAATTGTCGAATAAAGTGATTATTTCTGTTTTCTTCGTGTACAAAAAGTATTCTCTTCGCTTCATAACTTTACGGTTGAATCACTGATGGCAAATGGACTATTCTGACGATGTTTTCATACTTTCCTGGACCTTGACAGTGTTATTTATTCGGCAGTCTATGGAACAGTCTCAAGCCTCCCTGTTTTCATCCAAAATATCTTAAATTGTGTTCCGAAGACAAACAAAGCTTTAACAGGTTTGGAACGACATGGGGGTAAGTGATTAATGACAAAATATTAATTTTGGGATGGAATAACCCTTTAAGGACATTTAATATGAACATGAAATGTGTAAATATGCAAACTTTCATTGTACTGCAATAGTTACGTGAAAAGTGAAAACTGTACATAAATCAAACCACATTTGATGCTTATTCTGGATTGATGTAGTTAATAATAGACCTCATACTGATGTGTGAAGGTAATTTGTCTCACTCTTTGCTCATTTATCAACAAAGCGTGCTCTGTTTGTTTGTGCTTCAGCTGGAAAGCCTGAACCAAAGTGAACTGGCCTCTCGACTCACAATGAACTGCCAAAACTCCTATGTGGAACCTCACAAGATAAAGGATATTGCCGTGACTATAATGGATGTAGGTCTTTTTTATACACTACTGGTCAAAAGTCTGAAATTTTTTAAGTCTCTTGTGATCTCCGAACTTGCATTTATTTGATCAAAACACACACAAAAAAAGCTAACTTTCTATCGCTAGCCTTTCCGGAATCGCCTAGCATACCTTTAAGCTCAAAACCAATATGTTAGAATGAATCAGCGTTTCCATCACAGGAATAAGTTACATTTTTAAATGTATTAAAAAAGAAAACCATTTTTAAATTGTAGCAATATTTCACAACATTACCGTTATTGCAGTTTTTTTTAATCAAATAAATGTAACATAAGAGACTTCTTTCAAAATCATAAAAAAAAAAAAAAACTTAATTATTTTAAACTTTGTATTTGAACTCTAGAACTGAATCATTCTACTTAAGTTAGAGAAATAAGATCTAAGTTTAACATTTTAAAAATATTTTGCTCTTATTTTCACTTAGTTTTTGATCAGAGTGCCCTGTCACATGAGGCAAAGGAAGAAATGTATAAGCTGTACCCCAACGCTAGAAGAGCTCACCTCAAAACAGGAGGAAACTTCCCGTATCTGTGCAGAAGTGCAGAAGTCAACCTGTACATACAAGTGAGTTTCAAGTTTAAAAAAATGTAAATACTGTCATTATTTACTCACCCTCATGATAACTGACTTACATCTTCTGTGGAACATGTATAAAGAAAAGTTGAAGACCATTTTACATGCTCATTTTCCTGCAATAATAGTAGTCCAAAGCTTTAAAAGTTAATAAAAATCCAAGTAAAGTAGTCAGACTTGTGTCCGAATCTTAGCCATATGATAGATTTTTGTGAGAAACAATGTAATTTGTTATTTGCTAAAAATCATTTCTTTTGATTCACAAACCCACGACTCGATGATCAGACTGCAGTAGTTAACGAATTTTTGGAAGAAGCTTCTCAGTGAATCAAGACGGCCTGTTTTAAAGACATAAGGACCAGTTTTATGATACTAAAGCTTGACATTTTCAGTGAATAGTGATTAAAAACATAATGCAATCATGTTGTCATTTCAGGGGTTTAATTTGCATTGTTACTCGGCTTTTACTCTGTAGATACACCTGCGTCAGTTTCATGGGACACGGTACGCCGCTATCAGTCCAGAGTTGGTCAGTGCAGAGGAGCTAGAAGTGCAGAGGACAAATCTGAGCAGCAACAGTGAGAGTGACAAGGAATCATAGAGAGACCAAAAGGCTTCATACAAGCATCCTCTGAAGATTGATTAGATGAATCGGGATCTGAATTTAACCTGTTTCAGCTACAAAACCTTCCCATATTCTGCTTTTCTACGACCTTAAACTCAGTTAAATGTGAATGGACTTTAAAAAGCCTATTTTTACTTTATGGAAAATAAACAATATTTTGATAAGTATTATGACTGTAAATAAGTGAAATTGATTACATGGTAAGAGTTTTCATAGAATGCCATATTTTGACCTGGTTGCCTTACACAATATAAAATGCACATATTTGTTAAATTGAGCACTTTTTACTCCTTGAACTTCATTTTCTGCCTTTTGTACATTGGTGTTAATTTTTTCATGTATTTGGTTTGTTTGTATGAATGTTGTTAATGTCATTATGTCTGTTTGTTGGAGTCATGCACTGATATAAACCGAATCTCGTTTCAACACCAGATTGTATAAATCTCTTACCTTTTCCAAATGACCTATGAGGAGTCTCTGATTTGGAAACAAATCAAAAAGTGTCATTATTTACTTAAATAAAAGCCGTGTAACCGCAAAAGACAGGTATTAATCGTTATTATAGATTTACTACAATTTATTACCCGTTCTGCATGTGCTTAACTCTCACCTGCCAATAATGTTCACTAAACCATTACCATACAATTGAAACACTGCTATGGCTACACAATAAATAATATTCATATCTTATTATATTCATAGAAATGTAGCATTACCTCATTTATTCACCAGTGGATCTTCTGTAGTGAATGGGTGCCATCAGAATGAGAGTCCAAACAACTGATAAATACATCACTATAATCCACACCTCTCCAGTCTATTGATTAACATCTTGTGGCATGAAAAGCTGCGTGATTTTAATAAACAAATCCATCATTAAGATGTTTTAACTTTAAACGATCACTTCTGAATCAGGAAAGAAATATGCACAGACCAAGCACCAATTAGATGTGAAAACAGTCCAAAGCAATTAAAAACAAATATTATCCACTATTACAGACAGATTACACAAAGATTATTGGACTTATTCTAAAACGAAAATACAGAATGAAATAAGCAGAACTTCCTATTGTAGTATATTTGTTTATTGAGACGGTTTGTGTTGCTTGGAGACAGCTTGCAAAATCATTCCAAAAGAAAACAGCTGCCTGTTCCTGAGAGATGGCTGGTTTTGATTGATTTGTTTGCGTCAACAGTGATGCACTTGACTAGCATTTTGGTTGGCATACATAGTAACATTTGGTTACTACCCTGTAACCACTGGTGACCGCAAATTTGCATCTTTTGTCTTGGCAGAATTTTTTTAACTTTTAACCTGCTTCACATCAGCACTTAATTTCCCTTTTGAACACACACAGTCCACTAAAGCCATTATGACAAAAATATCTAGATATTAAAATGCAATCTACAATTAAATTAAAAGCCTTTTAGTGTGGGGAAAAAAAATCAACACCTTAACAACAACTCTAGTCATGCTGCATACTGTGACATACTTTACTCAATACTTTAAAACAAGTACAATGTACAAATCAAACAAGTTACAGTCTTGCATCTCTAACATCACGACCAACATTTACACATCTCTTGCTTAGGCAGGCTGAATATATTCAGAATGTTTGTATAAGAACTGGGTTGACAAAAATTGAATTTGAATCTCAAGCTTGTGATTCGATTCAATTCCGATCTCGATCCGATACTGATTCATTTGGATACGCACAGTATCAGGTACAATACATGTCAGTTTTTCTCACGTAAAGAAATCTCAACTGATGTTGTAAACTGTAAAGGGAAGAAGATATACTTAGCCTATACTTGTACAATGATATAGCCTAACTATGCTCCAATTCATTTTTGTAGATATAAACGTGTTTTGATGATGGATTTATTCAAATATCAGACAACAGGTTAAGTAAAAAAAACATAATAAATATGTAACAATGCATATATTCACCAAAATTCTTCTCTCTAGAGTTTATTTATAGCCAACTGTCGAGCTGTGGACATTGAATGGCTTTTCATGACATGATACATTTTCAACACAACTTCAGAAGTTCATTCATGTTTATTTCATGCAATTACTAGTAGTATAGGGAAGAGATATGTTTGGTTCACGTGTGCTACGAGTTGCGGCTGGAAATGAGGCGCTACAGCGATCTGTCACACTTCATTAAAAAGGACCAACACGTTATTTACTGTTTGAATTTCATACAAAAGTGACAGAATTTTAAAGCTAAGGCTTTGTTTTATATTGAAGCTTGCTAGGATTTACTTAAAAAAAAAAAAAACGATGTCAACCCAGCCCTAATCTGCATAAAATACTACATTGGTTTATTCTCTAAATTTTATTGCACCTTCTTTATTCTTTTGTCCCGTGTTCAGATAAGAACATTTGCACATACAAAAAAATGTTTGGGCCTTTCAGTCTTGCAAATCCTATACTGAACAGGATCACCACACACATTTAAACACACACTAAGTAAATGTGTCTTAAAAATAACAATTACAGCAGAAAAGCTGCAACTACAAATAAATATAGGACAGAAATACATGCATAACTGTAAAAATGAAATGTGAAAAGTAAACTTAAGCATGACCAAAAATGTTATTGCTTGGCAAGTTTTTCGACAGAGAGAAAAAAATTCTACCTGTTCTCCTAAAAACTGCTCTGTCATATTTTCTCAATAAGAATGGTCCCACAGAAACCCATTATTTCAATCCAAAGTCATGTTTGCTGTAAATATTTGCTCTTGGTGTGAACAGGCTGTTTTCTTCTCAGTTCTTCTGAGGTTATATTTAAGGGAGTATTTGTGTTTCATCAGTGCTGTGTATTTGAAGAGCATCCGATCTCCTGCTTAGTACGTGCTCAGTCTAGTCCTCTCTCAACAAATCTCACGTTACATTGTAGAGCATTTTTTAGCAGAAGACGGATCCGCATTTGCCTGCTGTCGCATGCTTTCTGTTTGGAAGAAAAAAAAAGTTATATAAGATGGAAGGTAAAGCAAGGATGTAGACCATGAAACTAAAAAAAAAAAAAAAAAAATTATACACACACACACACACACACACACACACACATTAGCTGTAATCCAATACCCAGAAAGTTATCTTGCTGCTTAAGGCATAATCTTAGTCAAAATGGCATGCAAAGCTTAGTAGGTCACATACATGAAGAGATACACATAAAGTTATCGGTTCTTGGCCAGAATAATAACAGAACTAGAATTTTAAAATTGAATTTGCATACAAATTCACTTCAGTGCATTCTGGAATTGCCTTCCAAAAAAGATGCATGCAATTTTCATTTTGCTGCCTTTGAGTCTGAAATGCACATGTGATGCATAAAAGTTCTGTCTAGATAGGTATCAAAGTAGGTTAGAAACAGATCCTACACACGTATGAACTGTAATGCTGAATTCACCTGCCAAATCAATCCTTGAGATTCCAGTCAGACCTTCGTACAAGCCCTTGATGGGGTTTTCTCCAGCATTGATCACTCCGTGCAGCCAGATGAGCAGCATCCTATGCCCGTGCTCCTTGTAGCTCTTTGTACCTTAAAGTTCAGAGCTTTTCATCACATGACAGATATCACACTGAACACACTGGGGCTGCACTGTGAGAACTATGCACTTCATTTGGGAAAATAGTGCAAATTGAAGGCTAGTCTAACTGTTTGAGTAATAGTGCTGAGGAATACGATGGCTCTTAGGGGTGTTAAGCAGAGTGATTTACACTAATTACTATGTTTACTGACTCATGTAATGAACCTATTCTCGTAAGTTTAATAAAAACAGCATGTCTTCAGAAAACTACTGAGAAATGTCTATTTCCAGACCTCATATATTTAGACGTTTTGTATTTTTGTGCATATTTTGACATTAGGATTTTTGGCATTTTCAGGAAAGCATTTGTAGCTAAAGAAAAGTTATTTACTTCTAATAAAATAAACCCATTTGTATTTCCCCATATATAATCATTACATTTTAATGGGTTACATACAATAGAATACCATTTTGCTTTAATTTAAAGTGCCCCTATTATGCCATTTTTACAGTTCCTAATATTGTTTTGGGAGTCTCCTACAATAGGATTACATGCATGCAAGGTCAAAAAACGCTTTTATTTTCTCAAAATATGCATTTAATATCGCCTCATTTTCCAGCGATTCTTAAATGATTAGTTCGAAGCAGTTTAAAATTCTGTGAGATTGCTCTGCTCTGATTGGTCAGATGGCAAAGTCTGTTGTGATTGGTCTACGGCGTACAGCACGTTTCGAAAACAATACGGATATTTCAGTAGTTCTGTATTTTGAACGCTCTATAGAAAATACATCTATTATTTATCATACTTACAGGTTGTGTTTCACTGGAGCAGCTGGTCCATATAAACAGGATACTGATCCATCTTTCAACAGCAAGCGTTTTGTGAATCCCGTGTTGAACTCCCCGAGATTAGAGAAGCAGTCATCAGTAGAATGACGTTTGTGGGCGGGGTCAAGTTGTTTGCGGCCGGCCAACATAGAACAATTATGCAAATGTATTACCCCGTGACATGTAGCCGTCACGGAAGTGGGATTTGATAACGACTTGTTTCAGCTGTTCAGAGTCGATTCTTTATTTTGGGAGACAATTTTATTTATCGTGCACTTTCAGCTTTACAACTTTGAAGATCGTTAAAATTCACATAAAGCTGCATTACACACTGCATGAAAGGCAATATTGGAAATGGCATAAAAGGGGCACTTTAAATCATATTCTAACTTAAAAAAAAAAAATCATAGCGTACTAAAGTTTGGAGGTTTTTTTTGCAAATTAACTTCACATATATATATACATATATATATATATATATATATATATATATATATATATATATATATATATATATATATATATATATATATATACACATATATATACACACACTTTTTTTTTTTTTTTTTTTTGACGCACTCAGTAGATTATGTTAAATGACGTACCTGTCCATTGGTGCTCTATGGCTCGAATATGTGCATCTGAGAACCTCCAGTGCCGAGCCAGTGTTTTCCACTCGCCTGGTTTGAGATATTTGGAGGCAAGTTTCCACAGGACAGATCGGATGTGTTGTGTCTCCTGTCGATGATCTTGCTTGAAGGTAAGACTCATTCCCACCAGAGAGTCAGAGTCACTCGTCACATTTTCCTAGAAAGCAAGTGAACACATTTAAAATTCAATATTCAAATGATATCTGAATCAATTAATTTAAGTTTAATATACACTGAACCAACCTTCTCCCATTTGTAAAATCTGTCAGCTTTGATAATCATGTCAACGACATTCACATGGCTGCCTCGTGCTGCAACATCCAGTGAGGTCTTTCCCTGCTGTAAAAATATCTTTTGTTCAATTGTTTGATCACAAGTGTATTACAATATGAAAATTTATCAACCACACTCAAGTATGACAACAATAATCTGCACCTTGTCGAGCAGATTGAGGTTGACTCCAGATATCAGGATCATCTCAGCGATGTTCTGCCGTCCGTGTTCTGCTGCTATGTGCAAAGCAGTTTGAAGCCGCTGTGAGGAACAATTGTTGATGAATGAGTGAAGAAACCATTTCCTTATGCCGTGAAATCATAAATGTGAAACACTCACATTGTCAAAGATGTCCAGGTCGCATCCCGCATCGACAAGATCCTTGACTATTCCTGTGGAGTTGTTGAGTACTGCCAAGTGCAGAGCTGAAGTATGTTGCTGGTAAGGAAAAATGTCTGTACTGTAAATACTTTGGATATTCTAAATAGTAAAACTTAAAATTGTAAAGTTTCTGATGTTTTAGCTCCTGACTCGCGAATCAGGTAAATTGTCAAATGTGCCCAAATTATTCAATCCACATTGTGATCATACTAAAATTAATTCTTTCATCAGTGTACTTTTTTTTTTTTTTTATTTATATATATTTTTAAGAGGTGTTAACGTTGTCTGGATGTGGCCTTAGATGTGTGCATACATAACAGAGAATGTTCTCAGAACTTTAGCTTACATTCTGGCAAGGTTTTTGAACAAGTAACGTTAATAGAATGTTCATTCAAAATGTCTAATAATGTTCTGAAAACGTTAGTACAAAACATTTATGGAACTTTTGTTCTGAAACATTTCAGTTGGATATAAATCTAAGATGGTTCATAGAACATATTCAAAAGTAACATTCCCATAATTTTTGCAAAACAATGAAACGTAACACTCCCCATAATGTTGCCTTTAACACTGACAATTGGACAGGAATAAATCCACAAAATACTTTTGTCATTTTCTTAAAGGAAAAAACTGAGCTGAATGATGCAGGAAAACTTCTGGTAGCTGTGTTCTGTATAATATTATTATGTCTGTAACATAATCAAGATGGCCTTGTACTTATACTGTACATATAGGTGTGTGTATACAGTATCTGTTATGCAGAGCATTATCATCGGACACCGCTAACAGAGAATCCAGCAAATTAGTTGTTTTCAATGGGCATGCCATTGCCATAGTGAATTTTTCCCCTAAAATTCTCTCCTGTTCGACAAAAGCAACCAAGCTGGGGGTTTTAGTACTCACTGTGTCTACTGAATCCAGATTGATCCCAGCCTGTACCAGCAGTATGATCTCTCTTCCAGAGCCATGCTGGGCCACCAGATGAAGAGCTGTCCTGTTACTCTAGAAGAAGAAACACTTTATGGTGTGCTTTGACTTGTACTGAATGTTGAAAACCGCATTAGTTATTATACAGACTGATGATAGTATAAAACAATGTCCTCACATTAGTAAGTTCATTGACATTGCAGCCAGCCTCCAGCAAGAGTCTGATACATTCATAATGCCCTCCTTCAGCTGCCAAATGTAAAGCCGTCATGCCATCCTGATAAAAGATCACAATGTGAAGCAAATAACACCAAAACCAAAAGAAACTCACACAAACGCACACAAAACGGGATCTACTTACAATGTTTTTTCCATCAATGCTCTCCCCGGTTTCCATGATCTTCTGGAGGACGTCACTGTGGCCTTGTTTAGCTGCCAAATGCAGTGCAGTGTTTTCCTCCTGCAGTTCATGAACATCATATCAGTGCTGCATCAGTGTTGTTATTGCCAATGTTTTCCCATTCTTTGTATGTTTTTGTTTTGGTTAGTTTAACTAACCGAAGTAGGGCAGGTGATGCATCTACTGTAGCATGCTGAATGTGTTTAGTTTCACTTTTTCTTTTGCAATTTTACATCTAGTAGTAGAGCAAATCTAATTAGCACACAGTGAGGAGCGTCTGTGCACCCGTGACTCTTGCTGTCCCTCACCTTGTCCTTGAGGTCATGAGCACAGCCCATTCCAATGAGAAACTCCACCACCTCCAGGTGTCCATGCTCCGCAGCCAAATGAAACGCTGTCTTACCTGACTGACACAGCAGATGGACACACGTTAGAGGACATAATGTACAGTACTACACTCTTTAAAATAAAGGCTCTTCTATAGCAATGCAATGGTTCCTCAAAGAAACATTCTGTGGACAGTTCTTAAAATAATCTCTCTTTTTCTTAATGTTAAGAATATTTTAATAATCTGAAGAACCTATTTCCATTATAAAGAGCCTTTTGTGTAATGGAAAGGTGTAAATTCCATAAACATTTTATAGCTTTGCTTCATCTGTTATTATTTCAATGGGTAATAAAACATCCCTGCTGAAAAAAAACAACAACAGAAACCACTACAAATATCAAACCAAACTTTTAACCATTAAAACCATTAAAAAATTGTTTGTTTTGGGACATGTTTCATTAAGATTTAGTTGTTTTAACAAGCCACCAATAGAAGGCATCCTATTACCAGTAGAGACCAACAGGGTCCATTACTGTTTCCATGAAAACCAATACAATTTCCATTATAACTAGTAAAACCATTACAAATTCCCTGATGGTTTCTATTGTTTTTTTCAGCAGGGATGTTTTAAAAAAGCACAATGAAAGTACTCACAAATATTGATTGTTGGATATTCGTACTATTAATCTAATTTGCTGAAAACCTAACAAGGCATAAATCTCATCATAAGCTAGCTCATTTGTAATGAGAAGCACAATTCACAACAACTGGATAAACTTAAATCAGAGTTTTAAGACAACAAGACATCAAAATGGACCCTTTTGACATTCATAATACAGCGGCTTCAATAAAATGAGTATTGAACACGTCACCATTTTTCCTAGTAAATATATTTCTAAAAGTGCTGTTGACATGAAATTTTCACCAGATGTCACTAACAAACCAAGTAATTCATACATACAAATAAGGTCAGAAATTAAGTTGGAATGGAAAAAGTATTGACCAACTGAAATGTATGCAATACTTAGTACAAAAGCCTTTTCTTGGTAATGACAGCTTCAAGACGCCTCCTGTATGGAGAAACTAGTGGCATGCATTGCTCAGGTGTGATTTTGGCCCATTCTTCCACACAGTCTTCAAATCTTAACGGTTCTGTGGGCCTCTTCTATGAACTCTGATCTTTAGTTCTTATTTTCTATTGGATTCAAGTCAGGTGATTGGCTGGGCCACTCTAGCAGCTTTATTTTCTTTCTCTGAAACCAATTGAGAGTTTCCTTGGCTGTGTTTGGGATCATTGTCCACTCTTGTTTCACCTTCATCATCCTGGTACTGTAGGTGTTGGGATTGAACCAGCTAATATTAATTTCCACTGACTATAGGGGCAGGATTGCTTTCTAATTACTGACAGATTTCAGCTGGTGTCTTGGCCTTCCATGTCTTTTTGCACCTCTCTTTCTTCACTTGTTCAATACTTTTTCCCTGGGTCATTCCATTTTATTACACATAACTTAATTTCTGAACTTATTTGTTTTGTTTTCTTCGTATGAATTGTGTTGTTACCAACATCTGGAAAAAAAAAAATTAAAATTTTTAACAGCACCTTTAAAAATATATTTACTGTGAAAAATGGTGACACGTTCAATACTTATTTTACCCGCTGTACATGTCCCACAATCATACTGACTGTGCATGATTCATTCATTTTCTTCAAATCTGAATTGAATTTCTAACCAAGGCAGAGAAAAATAATATTCAATCCACACAAACAAATGATCCAATAAACTCTTCATGGGCAAAAATGTGACCTGTCCTACCGTTCACAAATTACATTTGAATTTTATGAAGCTATTTGTCCTTTGTGATGCTTGTCAGCTCCTGTTCACTGCCTGCTTTTTAAGTCCACAAAACTCTTCCTTAGGACAATTCCTTCCTTAAAGCCATTCCTTCAAATTGTTTAACTGGTATTTGCATGAACACTATGTAATCATCACAGTCATTATCAGTCTCTCTGATGAAGAACCCCAAACATTTTCGGAAAGTGATGATCAAAATGTCATGTGATCAAAATGTTAGCAAACATAACCTTAAACAAATTCTGTAAAACTGACCACCTCCTTTAACTCCCACAAAGATGATCTTACATATCAACTAGTGTAAAAGCACCTTAATATGTTCTTGTAGATACAATGCATTGAAAAACAAAACCCATTTGGTCTCTAAACTTTGTCTGGACTCTAGTTTTTAGCAGGGAACTGAGGGTACAATTAAAAAGACATTACACTTTAAGACCATGGGCACTGTGGCCAAACATGAGATTCTCACCTTGTCGACTTTATTAAGCTGCACGTTTTCCAGATCTTCCATAATATACTCCAAAATACTGATGTGACCCCGCTGTGCAGCACAGTGCAAGAGATTCAAGCCATTCTGAAAGAAAAAAAAACAAAAGGAGACAGTTCAGTCAGTGAGACGCATTGAAATAAATGTTGAAGTGTGAATGTAGGCCAGTACACACATCAATCTCATTTGTATTGGTTAGTGGTCTTTAAAGAACGGCTTCAGAACGCTATTCGTCAAAAACATAGTCAACCGTGAGAGAGCGGAGCACATCGAGTGCTCAGATAAAAAAATATCTGAAACCTGACAAGGATTTTTGCCAATTGAGTCTTACTTTGTTTTCACAGGTGAGCTTGGCCCCAGCTGAGACAAGGATCTTTAGGATTGAGAGGTGACCAAACCATGCCGCCAAGAGCAGAGCGTTCATACCGAACTGGAAAACAACAGAATGTATACAGTGTCACACAACTTTTGAAAAACAATACTAGCCTAAAGTGACACTTCCTTAATTACATGATTAACAATCATATTCCAGTTATGGGTTTACCAGTGGCTCATGAACAGCAGTGCATGTGTAGAAACTTCTAGCAACGTTAAGGACATGGGTTTGATTCCCAGGGAATAAACATTCTGGTAAAGTGTATTGCTTGCTTGAATGTATTGCTGTGAGTCACTTAAAAGTGTTCAACAAATGCATAAATGTAAAAACTTTAATAAAGGAGCTAAATTGACTTTTTTCACCAAAAGCATATGGAATGACTGTGAGACAAGCTATACTTCATCAAAATCTTCTATAAATCGCATGTTTTAATATCATATAAATCTTCTGTAAAATTTTATCAAAAATAAATCAATTTAAAATAAATATAAAATAATATTTTTTTATTTTAAAAAGCTTTTTTTAAGATTTTAAAAAAATCTGTATATATAATTTTAAATCATTTAAATATTATGCATTCAGCTTTTAGCCTATAAAAAATATTTACTATAAAAAAAAAACATTTTCACATGGTAGGAGTATTTATGTAAACTGCAAAAAAAAAGATACAAAAAAAATGACCAGTTACAACATACAACAAACCAAAAAAAATAAATAAGAAAATAATAATAATAATAATAATAATAATAATAATAATAATACACTTTTACTTCTATATAACATCTATATAAATTTAAATCCAAAACTTAATCATTATATTTTCTTATTTAAAAAAAAAAATAATTAAAAAAAATATATAATAATAATAATAATAATAATATATCCCCAGGCACTTATTGGTCAACTGCTCAATTATCTGGGGAAAAAAAATCTGCCTTGCATTTCAGGGCCACTCTTTGTCTCTTCAATCATTGTTAGTGTAAAAAAAAAAAAAAAACAAGTAACAAGCTCATAGCCTCCAGTAATTTACAGGCCACATGGTGAACAAAGAGCAGCCCATTAAAGATTTATTCAGTGGAGCAGTATTTCACTTATTTGTGCTTATACAGTAAACAAACACAGAACATAAAATATTCAGCCTAAAATGCAACTAAATTTGAACTGGTTCCCTGTTTATTCACACAGTGTGGCAGTGCTCAAACAAAATGCATTTGACACGTACGCTGTCCATATCATCCACCTCCATGTCGTGGTCCAGCAGCAGACGCACTGCCTGCTCACTGCCGGCTCCTGCTGCCCAGTGCAAGGCCTTACGCTCCATCTGTAAAACCAGAATCACATGAAAAAAAATGAAACATCCACACTGACTCAAGAGCCATTGTCTTTGCCATGGTTTTAGATGATAAATACTGTTGTCTAGGGTAAAACAAAGGTCATATCCTGTGCTGACGACCACGACGTGTGTTTCCGTCACTCTGGTGCATAACTGGGAAGAACAAAACATTCCAGGCGGAGAAATTGGCATGGTGGATGGCAACATAACTTCCTCTGACACAGCTTCCTGAACATTCAGCATGCTTCGCTCAGCTTTCTTAACCGTGCCACCATGTTTAGAAGTGTACGTCATAGTTTATTTGCTTATTTAAATGAATATATATTTAATTACTACATCTTATTTTAGTCAAATCTGGTCAAGGAGCCAATTTTAAACCATTCCAAGTGCATATTTTACTAGAAAGACTGCTTTAAACTGTCTAGTATATTGCGCATAATCCATTCCTTGCATGTAGATTTGCATTGTTCATACGTTTCTGTATTGGTTACATCTCACCTTATTTTTGACTTTGATGTCCACCCCTCTTCTGATGAGCTCCTGCATTCTCTCCGTGTCGTTCCTCTTTGCAGCATCATGAAACTCCTTCTCTGAGCATAGCACTGGAGTGAAATAACAGTGTAAGGTGACAGGAGTTATATACAGTATAGTGTGTATATACACAGGTACAAATATGAGCATGATCCATGATTATGCACATGCATCTGCAGTATTCATATCTAATCTTTCTCATCACTTTTTAGAGATCATTTCCATCTAGGTTTTAGATTCTGTCCTAACTTTATAAATAATTAAGCTATGACCCAATTTTTTTTTTTTTTTTTAAAATGTAAACAATTACAAACTGATATCTATCTATGATTTGACATATTTAAAATTAATCATAACACAAATCATATTTATACACAGACAGATATACATTTGTCTGTAAATGTTAAAGAATCCAACAAAGCCTTAGTAAACGAGAATCTTTAGTCTTATATAATACCATTTTTATTAATAACTACTTATTAGCCACAGTTAGTTTTATAAGCCATATAATGCAGTGAGATTATGAATATTTTACCCATTGAATAGAACCTAATTTCTCTCACTTGCCCTAGTTAGTGTCCGTACCGCACTACAACACTGGCATTATTTTTTCCTTTTCGGTATTTTAACACTCACAAATATCGTCTTCAGACACCAGTCCGTCTTCCATCGTCATCAGTCGATGGTGAGTTATGTCTCCGATGTGCGCATCTTCTGATACATGTCTACATTTTCATCTTTTGATGCGATGTTGGGCTGTTTCTGAGCGCTTCTCGCACAGCCGAGCTCAAGCCTGCCGCTTTGGGAAATGACGAATCCTGCTGAAGTGAACGAGGGTTTGGCTCATGAATATTAATTAGGCCATGCACACGTTTCCTCGATGTGCTTATAAATATTAATTAGATTGTGCTGAAGTCACTTCCAATGGCGACTTGGCAGTTAATGAATATTAAATAGGTTGTGTCAACGTTGCTTTTCTGATGTTAGCTACGAGTAGTTAAATATATTCGCTACCACTTTATCGCCATCCGGGTAAATATTGTTTTATGGCAGATTTCGTTTTATGGCAATCATATACAGTTGAAGTTAAGCATCTTCTTTCTCAAATGAACATACAAGAATAAATAGTAACCAACTTAAAATTACAAAAAAGATGAACAAAGGAAATCTCTAAAATATGTGATACAAATTATTTATTTATAGAACAAATGCATAACATTTATTGTACATTTATTGTTTTTACTGGATGATATACACAGTATTGCACACAACATAATTTTTATAGGCTACTTCTACTTATTTGATCCGGGTATTTGTATTTAATTCATAAGGTCTTTATTTAATATTAGTCACAGAATATTTAAATTCATTGCTCGTTGTTATCAGACTCGTTTCATTTGAGAGCTGATTCTTCATGGATTAATTCTCTCATCGGATTTATTCTTTGTTGTGTAACAATACGCAATTATGCTTGTTTGTCTGCCTGTTGGCTTTAGGTAAACTATCATGAATGCTGGACAAATGTTGACCTGTTTGAACAAAGAAAGCTGTGATATCATAATAAGAAACCTCCACTAGGGAGCGCTACAGACTCACAGACTGCTTTTTGTGTCACGATGACGGGTTCCTCGCCAGTTTCATTTCCAAAACTTATTTCAGGCCAATTTCCTTTTCCATACACAGCTGTTGAGGCTAATAGGCCATTTAAAGTTTGTGAGTCACAAATTGAGTTGATTTGTGCTTGCATAGGTGCATAATACCGTCTAAGCAATGCATGCTGGATAGAGAAGCAGTCCAATATCATGTCACAAAAAAACAAAAAAAAAAAAAAAAAAAAAAAAAAACACTGTGGACAAGGCCAAGTGGGAATGCAATTATCGCGATTTGTTTGGCAATTCAAGGAAAAGTCTTAAAAGGAATAGTAAAAAATAAAAAAGGATCACCAACAGATCCTCTGCAGTAAATGGGTGCTGTAAGAATGGAAGTCCAAACAAAACATCACAATAATCCAGAGCAACATTGTCCAACACTACACAACAAAAGACTACAAACTAAAGAATGCAAATAAATGTGCCCTTTTAAACAGTAACACTTATCAGCATGCAGTAATAATCACAAAAACAATGCTTATTGTTTTCATTTTTAATCTTATGTGCAACAAAATTGTAACTCTTGTCTGTCCGATTAAATAGACTCATGTTAAAACACACTTAATATAAGCAGAGCAGCATCTCTCACATTCAGCATGAGAATCACGCAATTGACACTGTCCTCGTGACCTCACACCACATGTCCATTTTCTCATGCTGAGCCACTGACATACACACACACACACACTGTATATATTGCTAAAAAATTAAGGGAACACTTAATCATTACAGTGTAAGACCAAATCAGTAAATCTTAAGGGATATCAATCTCTCCGGGTAAAAAGCAAAAGTGATGTTCACCTGCTTTGGTGCAAATGAAAGTGACATAAACCCTGCATCCCAATGTGCATACGATTCACCCTATATCTGCCCTAAACAGTATTGAAAATGACTAATATCACACAGAATTTAAGATGGATAGTATGCACACTGGGACGCAGGCCAGGTCTCTGCTTTTCTTGTTTTTCATCACTTTGGAAATTAAAGATCACTCTGCACTTTGCACTGTGGGATACAGCATTCTGTGCAGTGTGCTTGTACATTATATAGGCTACTGGAAAATAATCAAGTAACATCCATACTGAACTGTAATACTGCATACAGTATAAATATTGAGAAATGTGTATGTGATGGAATACAGTTCCATATGGCCTTAGTATGTGTATACATCGCAGTGTGCCAATACCGTCACTAGGGAAACAAAACAGACTTGGTTCCTTAAAGCAACTCCCATCATACCAGCAAAGGGAAACAAGTGAAACCGAGACCTGTTATCTGCACACTATTTTAATATGAAAGGACAAATACAGATGACTTCTATCAACCTTATTTTGCAACGAGGAAGTAAGATATTTACATTGAATGTGCGAGACTTCCGCTTTATTAACCACTACAGGCAAATAACTAGAACAATAACAAAGTAGAGTAAATGGTTCTTGTGCTACAAAACACTGAATTATGAAGCAGGGCTGTTTTTGTACAGCCTGAATAGCTGGAATATTTAAGTTACAAATGACCGTACGTTATAAATAAGAGGGATACATAAAGAAAATAGAGTTTAAGTAACAAATTTTAAAAATGAAAGGTTGTTAAAGTGTGGAATCATACTGGTCAACATATCATGATAAGTTCCACATTTTGCTATTAAATGGATGAAGTAGAACTGATTCTTTTGACTTGAAACACAGAGTAACTCCTGCCCATGTCTAAACACACACACACACACACACACACACACACAAAAAAACTTTCCAGATTTTCAAAACAATTCATTTAGTATGATTTATGCTCTTTTTTTTCTCATGGGGAACAAAAAAATGTTCCCACAAGGTTAAAAATACACTACATACTTGCGGACATTTGGTTCCCATCATAATATATATATATATATATATATATATATATATATATATATATATATATATATATATATATATATATTCATAGATTAATGAAGGTGTGATAAACAGTTTCTTAAAAAAAAAAACTGTTTTTAATTGGCATATTTCATATATAAAAATGGACAGATAAAGTCACAAAGAGTCTGACAAGAGTAAATATTAAAGACAGTTTGTCTTTATTAAGACATGCTTTGCAAAGCAATTATTTCCCATTTTTGCACATTTAATATGCATTTAGGTAAAAAAAAAAAAAATTAGTCCAGTTAGTAAATGCAATTAACAGATAGATCCTGTAATAAAATCATCAGCCTCTTCAAACTTCAACAGTAAACATTTAACAGTAAACAGTAATAAATTTGTTCTTTAGCTTGGTTTTAGACAGACAATACACATGAATATGTCAGAACATTAATAACTTAAATATTAAGCATTTCCCTGGTGGCCATGTTATTTACAACAATGTTCAAATATTCACGAAGCTATAGTTTCATCAAAAATATGAGAGATGATACAAATCTAAACTTCAGAGGGAAATTAGGAAATTAAACTTAATGTACTGCGCAAAGGACAAAGAGCTAAAATGAATCATTATCAAAGACTATGTACTTTATATCAAGAACTATTTACATGTAAGATCATATCTTATAAAAAGGTACCACAAAAACACTTTTCATCATGGGAATATTCTTGATTCTGTTAGGTCTAGAATATACTGAAGTAAAACTAACTTGATGTTATCTTCTACACAGTTTGTTTTGCAGACTCTCATTAACCGTTACCCATAATAGCCTTCGCTAACCAGTTCTCTCTGCGTAAGGGAACTAAAGGTGAAGTGCAGGATGAAACTAGTATCTGTAGATTATTAATAGACTGTGTGAACAGGGGACAGCAGTGCCCACAGCATCAGTATGGCAAAGAACACAAGAAACAGACTATTAACTACTCTATGCAGTGCTAACGTGCAAACACTTTCAGACGAGGATGGCAGAAAATGAAGGTGACTGGGTAAAGAAGCTTCAACACAGTTAAAACTAAGCTGTAACTACCGTTCAAAAGTTTTTTTTTGTTTTTTTTTTTAAATAAATGAACACTTTCATTCAGCAAAGAAGCATTAAATTGATCAAAAGTGACAGTAAAGACATCTATATTTCAAAGTTCTATTCATCAAAGAATCCTGAAAATAAAATTATGGTTTCAACCAAAAATATTAAGCTGCACTGTTTCCAACATTGATTTGATAATATCAAATAGGAATGAATCCAACTTTTAAATTTATTCAAACAGAAAAGTTTTTTTTTTTTTTTTAAGTGTAATACAATTTCACAGTATTACTGTTTTTACTGTATTTTGACCCAATAAATGCAGCCTTGGTGAGCATAAGAGACTTCTTTCAAAAACATTGTAAAAGTCTTACAAAACCCAAATGTTTGAACGATAGTGTATTTATGGACATCTAAACTGTGGATTTTTTTCAGATTAGGTAGTCATTAATTATTCAGACCTGAATGCTAGCACAAAACTAAAGACTAACTGTAAACTTTTACCTGCACTTTATACAACAGACATGGACCGATGCTATTCATATGCTACATATTTAGCTTTAAACTGTGATTATTAACCTTTATATATTAGAAGTTTAAGGTGCTGTAATTTTATTTATTTTTTATTGTACCTGACAGATATTACTGAAAAAGATGTCTCTGAGGCTGAGTTGGCTTTGAAGGGCCAGAGTTTTGAAGAGAGGTTGTGTGGTTGAAGGGGCCAGTGGTCTAATTCAGTTTGGCCAAATTAGCAAATTGGCTTCGGAAAATTGGTGGGAAATTGGCACTTCTTATTAAAACATGCAAACACAACTTTTAAAAGCATTCCGGTATCTATCTGCTTGGTAGCTACTTGCTAGAAACTTTGTGAACGTGAGTGATGTCCTTCGACTCTTAATTTCAACCCCTTTTTTTTTTACACAGAAGTTGCAGTGCAAAAATTCTACATACAACATTTCCCCCTTTAACAAATGTGCTAAAAGTGTAAAACGTTAACATACCCAAAAAGTGGTTATGTGCGTATGTAATTTATGGGGGTTTAAATCTAACTAACAAAGTGGCATATATAACTAAACCTATGGACCTAGAACTAAACACAGTAAGCCTAAAGTGAGACCAGAAGCAAGCTAAAACCACATTACATGACAGCAGGTATATTAACTGGCTAGCAATTTTTGCATGTTACGCCACAAAATAAAACATAGCATGTACAAATTTATCTCAGTTTGGAGAAAAAATGGTTTGTCTTCCTTCCAACAACACGCAGGCCTGGAGTGTCATTATCTAGAGCAGTGGTTCCCAATCCTGGTATTGGAGAACCCTCAACACTGCATGTTTCTGGTGTCTCTCTTATTTGACACACACATTTGAGGGCTGCATCCGAAAACTTAGGTGACTTGCTGCCTCGCTGCTGTATCAGGCAATGACTTTGCAGGCAGGGTTTTTGCATGAAGGCACCTCATGAAACAGATTTTGGACAGGCTTCTGAGGTAGAGTAATGGTTTAATGATCTACAGCTAAATATAGAGAGCTTTGGTGATAACTAAGTGGATATTTCATTACTGCAATATTAATTTCTCACTAAAAATGACATAAAAAGTGGAAAACGTTGATCAAAAACATACATTTACACACAAACTGACCACCGACCGCAACTTTCAGACACCATTTCAGAAGGCAATATTTTTCAGTTTTCAGATGCAGCCGAGGTCTTGGAGTCTTCACTAATGAGCTGATGAGTTGAATCAGGTGTGTTTGAATAAGGAGACATCTAAAATGTGCAGTGTTGGGGGTTCTCCATTACCAGGATTGGGAACCACTGATCTAGAGCAAGGGTCAAGTCAAGTCACCTTTATTTATATAGCGCTTTATACAAAACAGATTGTGTCAAAGCAACTGAACATTAATTAGGAAAACAGTGTGTCAATAATGCAAATAATGGAGGTTACAGAGCAGGTTACTTCCTTAATTTCTCAAGGTCCACTTTCTTGCAGAGTTTAGCTCCAACCTTGATCATACTCACCTGTCTGTTATGTCTAGCAATCCCGAAGAACTTGATTAGACTGTTCAGGTGTGTTTGATTAGGCCTTCTTGAGAAACCCTGATCTAGAGCAGGGCTGCCCAGTCCTGTTCTTTGAGATCTTTCTTCCTGGAAAGTTCAGCTTCAACCCTGATCAAACACACCTGAACCACCTAAATAAGATCAGGAGTACTTGATAAATACAGACAGGTGTGTGGGATCAGGGCTTTCACTAAACTCTGCAGGTGGTTAGATTTCCAGGAACAGGACTGGGTGGCAGCCCTAGAGGCTACATTACCAAAACTGTAAGGGACACAATTTTCGTCATCAGAAGTGCCCACGGACATCCACTCTAAAACCCAATTTAGTCTGCGTACAACCCTAATTGGCCCTTCGCAAAGACCCGCCCCACTTTGTTACTGTTGCTACTTCCAACAAGCCATGCCGCTCTCATGCCACACATGTTCTTACGCAGTGAAAAATACATTGCGGAGCAAAGAGGAAACTGACAAATTGCAACAGACAAGACAGAGCAGGTTACTTTGGGTATAAAACAAAGTCTTAGCTTTAAAATTCTGTCTTTTTTTATAGAAATTTAAACAATACCATTGTGTGGCTCTTTAAAGTGTTGTGACAGATCGCTTTATCATCTCAGTTAAAGCGGCACATGAACCAGTCATCTCTTCCTCTTTACTAGTTATCACTAGAAATAAACATGAATGAACATCAGAAGGTATCATTCAACCGTGTAAAGATGTCAGTGCACACCATTTTTTTTTTAAATTCAAATCCACCTATGTAAATCGACTGTCCTGACTGGTTTGTTTGTCAGACAAAAATGGCAGATTCGCTGTTGTGATTGGTCAGATTGCCTGTCAAGGGTCAATTAAACGCACCTGAGCAAGCTCATCAAGGTCTTCAGGATCCCTAGAAAATCACAGGTTAGTGAGTTTGATTAAGGTTTGAGCTAAACTCTGCAAGGCCTCCAGGACCAGATTTGAGGAATCCTGCTGCAGAGGCTATACAGCTACCTTAGTAAAACTTTTAAGCCTAAAGCAGTGGTTCCCAAACCTGTCCTGGAGGCCCCCCTGCCCAGCACATTTTGTATGTCTCCCTAATCAGACACACCCAATTTAGTTCTTGCAGTCTCTACTAACGAGCTGATGAGTGGAATCAGGTGTGTTAGATAAGGGAGACATACAAAAAGTGCAGGGCAGGGGGGCCTCCAGGACAGGTTTGGGAAGCACTGGCCTAAAGTATACTTTGGCCATCCACGTTCTGCAGACTGTCCACGTGACACAATTTTAGTCATCAGAAGTGTACACCAATTCACCTCTGTGAACACCAATTTTTTATTTATTTATTTTTTGTCCACATACAACAGCGCAGGCATTTTTGAAAGCGGTGTGGACAGGGCTAAGCACAAGACGAAGTGGAACGTGGAAAGAGAAGTATACCCGGGCCTTAAGGCATCTTAGCCATGCATGGTTTAAAAAGTTGCTCAGAGACTGAAAATGGTCAGGGATAAGAATTGCATTTGATCATTTGCATACTGTGAAACTGCATTTTCAGCATACTGTAGATCCTCCCTACAGGTTCCTTCCAACAACACTTACCATTACAAACTTAATCTGTTTCTTTTATTAAGATCTTTAAGATTTGTGGCTTCCTTCAAGAACTGGTCAGCTTTCCTGAGCTTCTCCATTGCTGCGGAGAGCAAGATCTCTGCACTCGCGTCCCCCTTCGTTTCCGTCTCACCACTCTGTGCAGTCGCGATTGCGTTCAGCAGCTCTCCAGTCTCTTTGATCTCAGAAGACACTTTGCTTTGCAAGTCCTTTACATCACTTCCATCTGATTTAATTGGTATCTTTTCTTCATTGCTTTCCATCTTCTCCGCATTCAGGAGGTCACATAGGGATGCGGAGCGGGCCTTGGAAGAAAGATTGAGAGGCGTGGTGAGGTCCAGGGACATGTTGGCACATTGGCTTGGGGTTGGATGTGCATTGAGAACTGAGGTCTTTGAGGTGGTGGACGGGGTTTCTAGCGATGGCTCCTCCAAACTCTCAGCTTTGCTGTCGGATGGTTCTAGATCATCCTCGCTGGTCTCCAAATCTAGTCCCTGCGAGCTTCCTTTGAGCTTTGTGGAGGATGGCGTAACTTGGTCACCAGTCTCAGACTCCTCTCCTGAGTGCTGGCCACTGTCTAAAGACTTCTCCTCCAAATCTTCACTTGACACATCACCAGCTGGCTCAGTTTTGGGTTCGGGAATCGTCAATTTAATGTCCACTGTTTCTGGAGACGAAGTGGTGGACTGGGTAATGACCACTGGATCACTTTGTGTGGCAGTTTCCTCTTTCTTGGCAGGTGCCTTAAATGGCTTCTTGGGTGGAGCAGGGGGCCCGGGGATCTTTTTTACAGATTCAGGGGTTGAAAGTGGAGTAAGATTAAGTTGGGGAGGTTCTAGTGAGGTTGCAACTTCTCCAGTGGTATCAGAGGCTTTCTTTGAATTTTGCACTTCTTGTTCAGCACTAGGTTCTTTTGATGGTATAATGGGTGAATCCCACATCACTACTTGTGGTTTCATGACCTTTGTGGAGAGAACAAAGGTCTGTACTACTTCTAATTTATCCAGGTCTTCTTTCTCATTTGACGCTCCATCTACCTTGGTACCTTCACCATCAACCTCCTTATTCTTCTCTTTTTCCTCTATTGTGACTGTGGCTGGTGTTACTGGCTGGGTAGGCTTCATATTTTTGGAAGGAGGAGTAGGGGGCTGGACACTCTTAGTGCTTTCTGCTTCAACCTCCACTTTACTATCTGAGACATTCTTCTCAACAGCAGCCCCTTCAACAGAGATGCAAGGCTTAGACTCTTTTGATGGAGGCATCGGTGGCATCATCTTCTTTTGAGCTGCAGGTTCCTCATTTTTGGGCTCATCCTCTTTATGAGTTTCGCTGGGTTTGTTGTCTTTTGATGGCGGCATGGGCGGCTTTATAACTTTCTTTTGGGGTGTGGACTCTTCATCGACGTCCTCCACTGGAATGTTGTTCATGGCCTCAGATGGTTTAGGAGTTTCAGTTTGTTTATCCCCTTCTGTGTTCAAGCCATGTGTTCCATTCAAAATGGTAACTTCACCATCAAGGTCCAGTCTTAATATTCCGTCACTTGAAACATTCGCAACCTGTAAGAATAGACCGAATATTACATATAGAGAATATTTAAGGCTTATTGTTTTTAGTGATTTAATGTAAGTATTAATTTGATCAAAATTGACAAGTAACAGTAAAGACTTTTACATTGTTAAAAAGGATTTTATTTGGACTTTCTATTCATCAAATATTTCTTACTACCTTTTCCATCATCGAACACTCATTTAAAAGTTAATCTTTAAAACACTAATGATTTCATGCTACTGGAAATATTTGGCAAATCTCAAAATGAATATCCGTTTCCATACTGTACATTATAAAGTTGTGATGGCTAAATTTTTATTTTATTTTTTGACATAAGTAAGCTATAGAATTTTAACATCAGCTTTAGTCAGAGATTTGTCTGTTCTGCAACAGGGATGATAAAAAAGACTTTTTTTGTACATGTGAAATGATTATATCATACCTCCTTCATGTGTATCCTTGTTGGGGGCCTTCTTCCACGGTTCCCCTTCGGTCGGTTCCGTGTAACATGTTCTAAAGAGCAGCTTTCATCAACTTTTACCTGATAATTAAAACATAAAAAATAAGAATCTGTAACTACTCTATATCTATGTTCATTCATGCAACACCATATTTATTCAGGAAGTCCATGCTGTGTTCATTAAAAAAAATTAAACATTCATATATGGCCATTGTAAATATTTTTATTTTCAGTCATGGTGCTATTTATGTGCGTGTCTTTAAAAATCACAGTAACATTTTACAGGTGAACAATAAACAGTACCTCATCAAATATTTTGTTCTTTGCCTTATTGATTCCTTCACTGAGTGCCTTGATCCAGGCCTCTTTCTCTTCAGGAGTTTGTGCCTGAAGTTTGACATCTTGGACCTAAAATGAACACAACAAATTTATATGAAGTCATAGAAACTAGTATGCCATGCATAAACATGAATAAAACACTGAAATAAATTACAGATTCAGTTGCACATGCTAATCCTAGTTTGCTTTTCTGTTCGAAATAAAATTAGGAAATAACCCAAGCGGGATCAAGGATCTAGTATTATGTTGGATCATGGATGATCACAAGCATTAGCCTCCAGACCACATTTTAACAATTACATTCAGTGCAGTATAAAGGGTTCATTAAAGATCCAGTTTCAGTTTTGAAACTTCATTAAAATGAAACAGGAAAATACAAAGTGATTTGTCCATAGGATGTCCCATTGTTCAGTTAGGTTTATATAAAGTGTGTCTAGCATCCTGTATATTGCCAGACTCAGCATGAGTCTCCTAAGTTCACTTCACCCTTAAAAAATAAAAAGGAAAGAAAAAAATGTATGTTCTTAGAGTAGGGTGTGTCTAAAATATTTGTGAAACAGGAGGGCTTGGAATCTTCTAAATCTTTAAACTCTTTTCAAGAACTAGAGCACGTGAGGTTTAGCTATAAAATAAAACACTAGGCAGTGGTGTCTGACTCATTCACCAACTGGCTGGTCACAGTATTCAGGAGAGGAAAAAGTGACATGCTGGTCTGGCTGCTCTTTACACACACACACTCTCCTCTAGAGAAGTCTCTTGACATCTGCTGAGCTCTTTGCAGTTCGCCAACGCTTCGCTCTCGTCATCTGTTAGTAATAATGCATATTTCGCCTGTTAGGTATCTTCCGCATTTCTCAAGTCCTCTCCCCACCTCCAAGACTCTGGATGCAGTGTTATAGTGCACAGTAAACAATTCAAAGGAACTATACCACCAGGTAAAGAATGAATTAGGTTGTAATAGATATGAGCTCATGGAGCAATATGACACACTGTGTGTGTGTGTGTGTGTGTGTGTGTGTGTGTGTCCTAAAGTTATGACATATCATGTGCAATACAGCACACACATACACTCCTCAGGATGAAGCCATCATTTACCATCAACTCTAACGCGTCAGCAAACAAGGGTTTGATGGGTAAAACAATCCAGCCATCTACAAGCTTAAGGTGAAACTAATCTCAAAAATATTTCACCACAGACCAAAAAGACACTGAATGCTTGTACATTTTCTAAAAGTGCAATGCCCTTAAAACTGTATCTGGGTCAATGACATGATGCTCCTTATAAAGTGTCTATTGATTTTCAAACATACATTAAAAATGCAGTTCATACAGACAATGACTTCAATACACCTCTTCTACTATTAATATGCTTTCAATTTCTGAACTAAAATGCATTTCTGTGGAGCGCAACATCAAAGATTACATGTTGGTGAAACCATCTGGAACTGGCATTAAAAGATGGAAATAAAAGCAATGATTATTTATTTAAAAATACAAGTTTTAAAACATTCTTATTATAATCCTGCCTGTGTGTCAAGGTCAGTAAATCCATTAAAAATATCTGATAATTTGAATTTATGACATTGTGGTGATGAGAGTGCTTGTGGTTGTCAGATCTCAGCTGGATCACAACTTCAGGATTCAAAAACAATATATATCTATATATTACATGAAAAACTTTAACTTGCTGTGTCAAGTTTAATCTGAAATATTAAAATTACCAAAACTGAAAAAAAAAAAAAAAATCATTTAAACCTATTTTTTTTAATGAAAACTACTTTTAAAATAGAAAAATAAAATAAAAAGTATATAAATACTAAAATAACTGGTATGTAAAAATAATATTTTTCTTATTTTACTTGTCATTTTTTGAAGTCATTAAATCAAAACTTTCTTTAAAAAAACAACAACATTAAAACAGATTACATTAAAAAAAAGTTGTGTTTTCCTTTTATCTTCTCAAACATCCTTATTCATCAGTGACTATATTTTGACACTCTACATCTGGTCTACAGAGGAAAATCCACTTTTCACTAGAAAGTGAAAAAATTATGGTTTGTGACTGTTTTGATATACCACAAGTATTTGCGTAGTTTTACAGAAAATCTTGAATATATAAACACTAGGACAGGAAATGATGCCTTGCTAAAGGTTGTCTCGCGTTTCACACTATGACTGTGTCAACATCATTTTTAAACTTGATAAAAGGCAACTTTTAACAAAAAGTCAGCAACATTTTTAAACCTGGGTTATTAAACCTAAACTATAGTACAGTGCCAAAGGTTAATATCATGAATTACCAACCCATGATAAAGTATGAACAATGTGAAAATTAACCCTAGGTGAAGACATGTAACACAGGATGTTTATCACGTTTATTTAAAATTTTATACAAGTGTTGCAATATTTGACACCAAGCATAAAGGCAATACACCACTCATGCAACAGGCAACCTTTCTCACACACACACACACACACACACACACACACACACACACACACACACACACACACACACACACACAGACACACACACAGACACACACACACACACACAGACGTTCTGCCATTATTAACAGCAGTGAAGTGTCACAGAGCATGAGGCAGGAGTAACTGGCTCATCACTGGTCATGTGTCCGTTCAGATATGTGTCTGATTCATTAGACTCAGTACAATGAGCTAGTGTGTGTCTAGTGCATGCCATATTGAACTACTGACGTCACGACTGCAAGCCAGCCATCGACGACTGTGCATTGCATTGTCATCCTAATGTGAGCCACTCTTTATATCACACACAAAGGGAATGGTAGACTGATATATTTGACATGGTGCAGCACTGAAATGTTAATTATTACCTTGTTACCACACTTGGGGCTTCGTATTAGTACCAGTCTGTGTTTCTTCTTGAAAGGACTCTTTAACTCGTGGCAAGTGTGGTAGTTGTCCAAGTCTAGCTTCTCCAGGCATGTTGACAATTCCTGCACGACAGGGAAAAATGTTCTTATTTGTAAAAGGATAAACCAGAGGAAAATTGTATTGTTCAGAGGTTAATCAGTGGAGTTTTGTTATATTTTATTTAAAGGAAAAGTTTACCCAAATATGAAAATTCTGTCGTCAGTTACACACTCTCATATTGTTTCAAACCTGTAGGGCTTTCTTTCTTCATTGGAAGCAGTATATAGTAAGCAGAATGTTCATACTTCATAAGGACTAAAATATTCAATGACTTGTGCAAAACATTGTAAATTGTTGAGATTATATTTTGTGCATGTTGTACAGATGAAGAAGAGTCATTTAGATTTAAAAAGTAAATGGAGACAGAATTTTCATTTACTGGTATTATCTTTGTCTCAGATGCAGAGTTATTATCGTTAAATAAAATTTAACTGACACTGTCAAAAGCTTTTTTTGTTAACTGAAATAAATCTGGAATATAAAGTAGTATAAACATTGCATAAAAACAAACTAATTGAAAATTATTAATGTTGACTGTGCACCTAAATGAAATACTTTTAAGTAGTGAAACTAAAATTAAAATAAACATAATTAGAAAAAACAACAACTATTAAAGCACATAAAAAAATGACAAAAATAAAATATTAAAACTAATTCAAAATATATATATAATAGTATATAAATAATACTAAAATAACACTGCTCAGATGTTTCTTCTAAAGCTCCTCATGGAAAAGAAATGACTAAATGAGTTCTTTGTTGACAATAAATAGTTCAAAGCTATTTATTTAAAACAACTTGACAGAAAAAAGTAATCAATTTTAATCAATACATTTTCTAACAATTAATTTAAATATTTTCTGCTTTGCAAATCATTCATCCCAAAACAAAAATTAGCTTTCTAGAAAATTTGTGCTTAGTACAAACAAGTATTTTTTTAAATCACAATCCTTAGTTCATCAGTGCATATTAATCTTATGGGGGAAAAGCCTATTGCTGTAATTTTCCATTAAAAGGTCATGACTTTCTCTGTCTGCAAGAAGACTTTTGCTTTCAGTTGAAACAGGAGGCTACACACTCAGCCAAACAGCTATTGATAAAAGTAATTTTAGCAATGGTACGATGGACCACTTTACAATCCTGTTCCCTCCCAATGGACATACAATCATGCCCCAACCAACATTTTTTCTTGTGCAATAACATATTTTCTCAGAAATCCATGTAATTCTGAAAGTACAGTGGGTTGGTTTCTTGTTGACTTCATATCTATGTTTCATCATGATTTAGCAGACTTACCTCATTCTCATAGACCGCAATCACTGTTCGTTCCAGCTGAATGTATCGGTCCTTGTAGCTGCTCAAGAACTTCCCTGAAGACTTCTTCAACCAGCCGGCCTTCCCAGCGCTCGTCACCTCTTTGGGCTTGGCTGGCTCCTCTTTCACACCCTGTTTTGGAAAGGAAGGAGGAAATCAGCATTTCTTAGTGTACCAAAATTTCAGTTTGACTTGGCATGCATTGAGCTCTGAGTCCAGCGAGAGCATTCCTTCAAGGGGAGGATAAATGTAGCGGCTATATTATCATTTTTTGGCCGGCGCATGGGTTTCATGCGACCTTCAACACCTTTTCAAATTTAATAGAAAGAACAGATGATGCTTTATTTCCACATCTGCTCCGTTTCATTTTTTACAGCCTTCTCATGACTTTCGGGGATTTTATCTGTATTTATTATTCAGCATGTAATTACTGGCATTTGCTAAGGAAAGAATTACCATTATTATGTTTTTCATAATTTAAAGTTAGAGATTCAACAATCACTAACCTTCAGAACTGAACTTTGAAGGTGTACTTTTACGTTTTAAGTGATCAGACTTATGATTCTCCCTAAGAAAACATTAAAACAGGCTTATTATTGTTAACAAAAATAAAAATAAAAAAACATTTTTGTTCATTAAAATAAATCTGATATAAAACAAAGATGAAATAATAGATGAAAAACTAGATGGACATTTTAAATGTAATCAGAATTATCGTTAACTAAAACTAAACCAATAAAACATTTTCATTACTTGAAATAAAATAAATGTTAACTGAAATAAAATATTAAAAAAGCATGTCATTTCAGCTTGTTGCCAATTAAGGCAAAATGTTATGTTTGTTTTGTTTAAGTTGAAATACTAAAATAAATAAATCTTAATAAACTAATAAATAACTAATAAAAAAACTAATAAAAATGACATCATACTAAAAATAAGATGGAAATATAAAATATATATAAAATAAAATCTAATTCAAAATATTAACAAAAACTATAGTATCAAAGATACTAAAATAATTAGAGATCGACCGATATATCGATTTACCGATATTTTTCCCGATATTTAAGCATTTTTCCATAATCGGATATCGGTTTTGTAATATCAGATTCACCGATAAATACCATCTTGTGGGTGTTTTGAGAATTGGGCACAGGATCGCCAACAAACAAATGGCAACAAAAATGGCATGTATTAACATTTACTTTAAAACCATTATTTCACTAATAAACATCTAAATAAATACAACTCTATGGAAATTAATTAGCCTATTTATTATCTCCGTGAGCGATTGCAGTTTGGGTATAGTTCTGTGTAACTGCTTTGATAAACCACGCTGTCAGGCCACATTTCATAATCTAGAAGGAAACAAACATTATTAATAATTCTTATATAACATTCCATTTGAGAAATGCAATAAAATACACTGTTTTGTTTGCTATATTCCAATATTCTAGAGAATATTATTGAGTGAAGTAATATTATGCAGTGAATTATTATTGACTCTGTAGCTATTAAACGGCTTATAAACCTACTAAAACTGTAGTTTAAAATGAAGTTGATATGACTCCTGTCATTTATTTATTTTCTCCATTTGAAAAAATTAGACATTCTACATTTATTTTGCTTATTGTTAATAGTGTTGTTGCTTTTTATTGTTGTAATATGAAGATTAAATTTAACATGAAAGACTGCTAATTTTCAACACTTTTTTTAAAAAGAAAGATGACTGAAAAGAGGAAAAACCAAAGTGAATTATGTTCTTACTTCACTCAGTCAACAGTAAATAAATATCAGTTCTGCATATATGTTATCGGGAACATAAACATGCAAATAATTGTTATCGGTATCGGTTATAAAAAAAAAAAAAACAATATCGGTCGATCACTAAAAATAATGATAGTAATATTTACAAAAAACTAATAAAAATTACAAAAGCACAAAACTAAAATTATAATAAAATTGAAAATAAAAGTAAAAGATAATTTAAAATATTGATTAAAACTATAACAGTAAATAAATAAAAAAGGCAACAACCTAGAAACCCATAGAACAGCCTAGCAACTGCATATCAATGCACTCCATTACCGTTACCTAAGCACCACACACAATTCCTTAAGAAAATGTACAAAACAAACAAACAAACAAACAAACAAACAAACAAACAAACAAACAAACAAACAAACAAACAAAAAAGGTTCTAACCAGCATGCCTATGAGAGCAAAAAAGATACAGGCGAGTATAGTTGTACGTTTTTGTTGTTGTTGTTGTTGTTTGTTTGTTTTTTAAAAGTTATTATTAACTGAAAAAAATAAAATGCAGCCCAATGCAGCTGTATTTAGAATTCCCAGGAATTTTCAATAGGAGTCTATGCGAGGAAATTTCTCAGGGTGTCTCTTTAGAGGGTCATCGAGCTGTTTTTCCACTTTCACTGGGCCTTTGGAAAGAGCAGCGTGTGCTAGAGAAGGTGCAGCTGTCCGAGGGAGGAAAACCTGCAGAATAATAGGAGCAGCACTGTGCCATGACTTTCTCACACTGCCCTGTCCGGGAAACCACCAGGTCACTCGTAACCTCGCATCACAACACAACACATTACATACTCGCTGCAGAGAGACTTTGGGTGGGACGGAAAAATCTATATTGTGAAAGTACACAGTGGAGCCAATTTGGACCTACAAAATGGAGCGCAAACGAGAGAAAAGTGAGACAGAGCATAAAGTGTTTTAAAGCATTTGATAAAACAGGAAATAAGCCAAAACATACGCTAAGCTCGCGTTGATCAAACAGGAACTTGCAGTGCTAGATGAGATAATTTAAGAAAGCGAGAGGTTTCATTGGTGTCTGCTGAGGCATGCATCAGTGTTGCTGTTGCTCATACTAGGGTTTGGGGTTTGCTCAGGTCGTTTATACCTGCATAACTCGCTCCCACACATTTGTGCTATGAACACGAATGAGAAAGTGATCAGATATATGATTTTCTTTTGGTGGTTGATAAAATGAGCCAAAAATGAATTAATGGAAGAACTATATTGGGAGCAGAATATCTTTAGGGTTTGGGCTCTTCTGACTTGGACTTAAAAACATCCACATAGTAACAGGCCTAGAAACATTGCAGAAATGCAATGAAAAGCACTCATACCCTAGCAACCGCATAGCGATTACCAGAAAACCTTCCAAAACATCCAAACAATGTGTCTAAAGTTATGCATGAGCAAGAGCAGAAATTATTTGACCAATTAATACATAATTATTACATTTGGATTTTCACAAAACTTGATCATGAAATCAAGAAAAGCACACAAAAATGTTCAAAAGAAATAATAATAAATGAGACAAAGACATAAAAAATATGTGATATATAATATTAAAGTAACAATAATATTAATTATTATTAGTAGTAGAAGTAGTAGTATTAACATTAATAATTATTTTAAATAATAATATTATTATTAATAATAATTTTATTAAGCTTCATTTAAGTTTTCAAGGCAGTTTACATAAGACATAAATAATAATAATAATAATATTGTTAATTGTATATATTATTGTTTTTAAAGGCAGTTTACATGAGACAAAGTCGTAAAAACAATATATAATATATAATATAAAATAATAATTATTGTTATCATTTGTAGTAATAGAAGTAATTATTATTATTACTACTAATAATAATTTTTAAAGCTCCTTTAAACTTTTCAAGGCAGTTTACATAAGACATAGACATAAATAACAATAATATAATAATAATAATAATAATAAAATTATTATATCACGTATATATCATTGTTTTTAAATGCAGTTAACATGAGACAAAGACATAAAAACAATCTCTAATATACAACATAATTTTAATTTTAAAACACTATATATAAACAATATAATAATATTAATAATAATAATAATAACAAGTATTATTAGTGGTAGCATTATTATATATTTCTGTTAATTATAATAATTTTTTTAAGCTTCCTTGACGTTATCAAGACTATAAAAAAATTATAAAAGTAAAAATAGTTAAAGAAAATAAAATAATTATATAATCAACAATACATAATTTACTTAAAAAACAAAACAAAATGGTTTCTAATGCTGAATATGGTAGAAGATCTGTGCAAAAACTCCACATAACTCTGCATGATTGTTTAGTGAGACACACGTTAGCCATCATGTGTCTCATATACATACAAAAGGCCATGCATGCGCACAGCTCTATCTGGGTCAGATATCAGAACCCTGACCTGCAATGGCCAGTGTCGACTCGCCACACATCTAAATATGAATCATCTTTGTGCATCTTCCCAAGACCTCACTGCAGCCCAGACCAGAGCGACTCAACTTGTTCAAAGACTCATACTGCAAATTCTGGCAAGCATCTAACTTTCCATGGTCCAATAATAGTTCTGCCCAAACAAATGGAAACCTGTCCTCTTAAACAACTGTTGCAGCATATTTTGTAGTATATTTGCAAAATCTCAATCAGGGAAGTATAAAACATGAATGCCAAACAAAGAAGTATAAAAGAGGAAATAGTAACCAACATTAGAGAATTTACAGGAATTAAGTATTCTTGCTACAACTAGTCCTCCTTACCGCTAGAGTTCAACAAATAAAGGGTAGAGAAGGGACAATTGTAAATGTGAAACCAGGTCACTCCTAACAAAGAAAGAATCAATTGGAATGCGCAAGTGCTTTTGCATGGTGGGAACAGTGTGTGGTGTAAACTCGGGGCCAGAACATAGAAGTTGCTGGTTTGAGCCCTTCAAGGAAACAGCCATGAGCTCTGACCATTGAAACCTTGAGCAAGACAGCAAACAACGGGTTGCTCTCAGCTTCAGACAGCATGCGGACAGAAAGACCACCCACAGTCCATTCACTGACCGTCCCATGCATGTTTCACACAAACATTTCTAAAGCAGCAAATAAACTATCCATGAGCATTGTGTTTTCTGGCTGATAAGTAAATATTACATAAACTACGGTTTTAAAAATAATGTTTTAATGTCTCTAATGCTCACCAAGGCTGCATTTATTTGAATACAGTAATATCCAGAAATATTATTGCAATTTCAAATAACTGTTTCTATTTGATTATATTGCAAAACATAATTTATTGCTGTGATCAAAGCTGAATTTTCAGCATCATGATTCATTACTCCAGTCTTCAGTGTCACATGATCCTCAGAAATCATTCTAATATGCTGATCTGCTGCTAAAAAAAATATTTCCGATTATTATTAATGTTGAAAACAGATATGCTGCTTAATACATTTTTTGTGGAAACTGTGATACTTTTTTTTCACCATTTTTTTGTAACATTATAAAATCTTATTAAATGTAATATAGAATACTTTTTTAGCATTTTTGCTAAACAAAAGTATAAATTTCTTGCTGTATAGAAACATTTGAATGGCAGTGTATTATTTTTGGACGGACAAAATTATAAATGCTACAAATATTTCTGCTCATTCATTTTTATGCAGTTGTGCAATTATTTTAATGTTTTTTTTTTAATTATTATTATTTTGGTATTGACTAGTTCATATGTTACTCTAAACAATTAATTAATTACTAGCTGCTAATTACATCTATAATAGTGTGATTAGATTACTAATTACTGTACTAATTACTAAGTACTTCCTTATTGCATTACTTTCTAAATCCCACATCAACCTCGGACTAGTTGAACGATACAGCGATAGACATGAAACTGTTCTTTCAAATAAATGTAAAATTGCACAAACTATTCTTAACTGACCAAAGTATTTAAAGAAAGAAGGTTACCTTAAAAATACATTTTAATACGTTTCAACATTAGATGATATATTCTGATGTTAAATCCACTATAGTTTTTTTATGGAATTGTTCTATAGTCCATACAGTATTTAGTAACTATTTTAATGACAGAAACATTAAAAGTAATCCCTTACTCTACTTTTTATAGGGAAGAGTAATTAAATTACAGTAATTAATTACTTAGTTATGCATTACACCCAACACTGTTTACCAGCAAATAAATGTCACATAAAAACAAAATGAACTGTGTTTGGTTGCTTTACATGATGGTCAGATAGTCTCTTCCTGTGTAAGTAGGCGGATCTTGACCAAAACAAGCTGCAAAGTGATGCAGAAGTTACGCTGATAGTGAAAAGATAAATGACTACAAAAATGGCACACGAGCGCTCTTTTACTGCTAATGCTTTTAAAAGTTTATGACAAGCTGAAAAGATGAGTGCAGCCTCATTAGGAGCTTCATTAGGAGGTAAACACTGGGTGATCTTCATAAAAAACAGTGAACAGTGAAAAGTATTTTCATGGCTCTCTGAAGTATATAAACCACAGATGCAGCCCCACAACAACCAAAATTTACTGTGACCACAACAGCTGCTCTTTGTCTTAACGTCACATTAAATTGGGTATGTTTTTCCATGCTGTCATTATGCTCAGATAACTATGGCATCAAATTGGCCGTGATATACACAAAGGCCATTCAGGCACAAATGGATTCCTTGACACAAACATCGGTCACTATTCATCTCAATTCACATTTCAACTTCAAATACTTCTGTTCTTATAAATGACAACCAAGACGGCATGCTAATGTCAAGGTAATGTCGTCTTAACAAAGCTCAATAAATATACTAGCTGTGTTGGTGTACACTACATATTAACAGTGTGGGTTTTCAGCTCTGCCTTCCAGCACCACTGACCAATGTTACTTCCTCATTTCAGCGAGCATTTCCTGAAACTACTGCCTCACATAGTAAGAGGATCTTTTATAGATAGATAGATAGACAGACAGACAGACAGATAGATATTGAAAGGCAGACGACAGACAGACAGACAGACAGACAGACAGATAGATAGATAGATAGTGACAGACATTGACAGACAGACAGACAGATAGATAGATAGATATTGAAAGGCAGACGATAGATAGATAGA